>NC_091132.1:125677105-125762105 GCF_040183065.1 Periplaneta americana | reverse complement strand
ACAGAATACAGGATTGTTCTGCATAGAAAAAACTCTTTCCAGGGGATGTTGACGAACTCAAAATTCGGTAATTTTAACATTTTTTTCAAGATAATTAATTAAACTGCTTATGTCGTGACCCTAGTAACTCAACCTTGTTCTTGGATAGTTCTAAGCCCATAACGAGTTCAATTTGAGTCATTATTTTGAGAAAGCTTGCTTTTATAAGAAATATCTCTCGTTGGCTGCTAAATAGGGCATATTAGTAAATTTTGTAATTGTGTGATAACTGATTTATAAATGTGTACACTGTATATTTATATATTTCTTAGTGTGTCATTACGAGGCTTCGAGACTTGGGACCCGATACAATAAGTTTACTGTGCAAGTACTATAGGTTGTTGACTCGCTGCAGGTAGTGAAAGCTAGAGATGTGTTCAGGTAACAACGTTGCTATTTAGAATACAGTACGGTAGTATGGGGAAACAGACACATATGTACATTCTGAAAGTAAATATACATTACACAATGACAATGTCAAAAGAATGTGAAAAGCATTTATTCTCCTGTCTTTTATAAGCATTTGTGTTTAATTATACACAGTGTTAATGGTGGAATTGAACATGTAGCAATTTTAATTTCTTCATTTATCCTATTGGTCGTCTTTAGGAAGTGCAGTTACTGTCCCGAATTGCAATGTACTACAAGATATATTTTCAGTGTCTCAAATGTAAACCTTTTTCGGTTATCTGTCAAACACAGTTTGTACTGTGAAAGACTGCGCTCTACGTCGCATGACGTGATAGAAGCAAAACGAAGAAACCTAACATCATTTCAGTCCTTCATTCTCGGGTGACTCTATGTCCACTAATTTGCTGTTTATATTACACAATGTTCCATATCCGTTATTTTTACATAAAATTGATTTCCACTTCTGTTTTACACGTTCAGTAACCGGTGTACTTGGTGTCTCATTAATTCTCTGTGTCATTTCCTCAACTAATTTGAGGGTTTCCGGCATCTCTTGCTCTGACTTTTCTAACCGTGTAATAGTTTCAGACACAGTTCGAAAATAGGTTTGTATGAAAACCAAATTATTCATCAGAACCTTCAAATCCAGAGCGTTTTCCTTTGCGTATCTGTTGGCATTCATTCTACAATACCCCCACCCACTGTACGCTTTACCACTATACTCAGTACGCCGTTATGCTCATTTCCCACTGAACTGCTCTATCGGGTCCGAAGTCTCGAAGCCTGGTCATTACACTATGTGTTTATCGACATTCATATAAATATAAATAATATATAAAACTTAAATAAATATCATCTCGAGAAAAATCGGGAAATTCGAGCCAAAACACTATGCAAAATCGAAATGAGAACTAATCCACCAAAATGAAGTTCATTTTCGTTTTTAGCACCCCAAAATTAGTAAAAAATGACCAATATCATCTCCGATACATTTTGGCTATTGACCAGTGTTATTTAGACTTTCATGTCCAGAAAGAAATTGGGTATTTATAAAGTTAAGTACCAACAGTTTGTACTTTAGACAATAGGCCTAGTACACTGCAGAAAAGATAAGTTCCTTGGTGACTGATTCTTTTGACTCAGAGGTTCAGAGTTCGTTCCACTTGTTAGTTATGTATTTTTGCGCCAGACTATTAACAACTGTCAATTATGTACATAATAATTAGCTTTAAGATACCAGTTTTATCAAGAGATCAGCCGATCCTATTGTCGGATTCGGAAGATATTCAGTACAAAGGATTATTTAATTTTGACAACTATAATTAAGTGTATCATCCAGAGGTCTGCATCAGATGTTTTCGCTCGAGCGCCAAGTAGTTCATAGCATAATCCGATAGGTAGCGCACATGCACGATGGGTATAATTGTCGCGAGCAATAAATCCTCGAACGGTATAAGCCGAGCGTTAGACATTCGTTTTTGTTACAGTGATGAACTGTGTAGTAACATCATAGATGTTTATCATTTCAAAACTTTGCAGTGTTTAACTAACCTCTCCATATTACAACTACAAAACTTGCTTTAAAATGTAATATAAATGTTGTAGGTAAATATTTTTTTTTCCTCCCACATATCTGATAGATGTTATTGCATGTAAATGTAATTATTATAAACGGAGAACATAATCACAATAATGCAAAAATGTATAAAGTTTTCTTAGTATTAATAATAATCTCTGATAATTAGTGTATCAATCTTTGCGTCTGTAACAGTTGTGCAGCATGATTATTCGTTTTATAATTTTTTCTGTGACGTTATCTCTGTACTAATATTGTTATTAATTTACTGCTATATAACAATATTTTGTAAAACGTTTCTACATTGTCGCAGTATATAGGCTGAACACTATGCATGGACCTATCATATTATATATATGGTAAATCAAATATTGAATAATTATTAATTATCAATAATAACTGTATATAGAAGTTTTTTATACTATTTTATTTATAACTTCATGTTGCTGTTTTGGTACGTTCCATTAGACGTTTGTCATAAACGCAAAAAATAAAGTCTAATTTTTACCGTGTGAGCGAAACATATGTGTATCTTATCTGTCGCCTACCATACAAGATAAGACATGTCGGTGAGATGACCTTGTACTGTGCTTCTATTTATTACGAGCGTATCACGGCCGATTATCTCACTCAAGCGTGCGACATTCGACCGAGTTCAAGTGAGCGATTTAACTCCAGTGCAGCACTCTGGACTATCTACAGAGAAAACCAAACTAATAGTTTTTTGTGGAAAAAGGCAAAATAGAGGGAAATAGTTTTAAATAACAGGATAGTAGGATAATAGAGAATATTATTGCTTTTAACCATTTAGGCTACAGTAAAACTTAAAATTCAACTACGATTTAGAAATTAAGGGTGCTATGCATAGACATTTCGCTAGACAGCGCTACGAGCGTGTTAAACTAGTTCCGGCTATGGACTGATTACTTGTACAGGATTCATATCATACCATATCGTTAACACTGGTTTATGAATACGAAAAACATTAGTTCGCTGATTATGCACCGGAAGACCGCGCTAAGAATGTCTATGAATATTGCCCTAAAATTTCGAGGTCTCAAAATACTTGTAGCACAGTTTTTAAAACACTTCAATGTTAAATTATACAGGATACCTTACTGAAATTTTATGAAGTAATAGAATATTCGTACGTATTCATATGTAAATTCTGTACACTGAAGAATGATTGTAAAGTGATGCACTCAGAGGAAATGAAGTTTCTGCTATCAGTGCCAGGATATATTATGCTAATGGGTAGGAAGGAGATATCAAGAAGGAACTGAACATTTTTTGATTAAATTAAAAGCACTATGTTACAGAATTAAATGGAAGGAACATTTAAAAAGCAACCCGACGATAATATCGTCACGAAAGAGTTAAAATGTGTTGTTGAAGGAAGCCTGGCCTGCTCTAAATCAGGATGATTTCAACAATCTTTTGAAGCCGGAAGACGCGCAAGTGTCTAATCCCTGATTATGGTTATTGTGGACATTAATTATTGATTAAATTATTTTCGTCTATGTTAAGTAATCTCCCTCAATTTATATTGCCCAAACAGAAAAGAAAATCGCAAAGTAAATTATCCTACAATTCTCCAACATGATTTTGTGTGTTTTAATTGAAGGGTTCAGAGCCATAGTGGGCCAAGCGCCATTTATTAAAAACGGAGAAAGCAAGGATTAAATTCAAGTGAATACCATAGTTTAACGGATACTGACATATCATTTAGTTTTAATGTGTATACTGTATATTACCTGCTATATGTTTCCATTGAATTATGATAATAACTTCATTTTAACCCTTGTTTTCTACGGTTTTAGTGAATGGCGCTTGGCCCACTATGGTTCTGAACCCTTCAATTTTAAATAAAACCATGTTTAACTTTTAACATAGTGTATTTCTTGTAACTTATATTATTTTCTGATAAATTGCATCATATATTCTAAATAGACAGATAAAACTTTATTGTCATAGGCATATATGCATAGACATTGTCAAAATACATTAATACATTAAAATTAAAATAAGTCAAATATAAAATACGTTATTCAGTTCAAGGGCCCATGCGTGCATCCTCTAGACTGTAGGGACACAAATGTATTAATTTATTTTGTATATAACTCCTGAATTTGAAAGTATTATTGGTATATTTGATATCCTCAGGCAAACTATTGTAAATTTTAATACCAGAGACCATTACGTTCTGCTAATATTTGTAAGATGGTGTACGGGAATACTTGAACTATTTTTGTTACGATTATCATAAATATGAAAGTCACTATTTTGGAGAAAATCAGAAAGATTTGAATAAATTAGTTGCAATACATTAAATATACAGGGACATCATTTTATTTTTACTAACATTTTTAATATTAACCTGTCTATACCTTTAGAGAACCGGAAACACCGCTTGCTCCCCCCTCCAAGACTGGAGTTCGATGATACTGGCGTAAAACACAAATCACTCCACTAGGTATAGGAAGGAAGAAAAGTAGTTAATCCATTTACGTAAACTAGGAAATATCGCGATTTTGAGTTTGATAATTTTCATTAGGGTTTTCTTTAATCAAAGTACAGTACTGTATTAAGAATGTGTTTTTACTCCCGAAGTGAGTTATCCATGCGAACGTATTCATTATGCAGTGTATATTATACTGTCTACAGCACATTAGCGTACAATATAGAGAAAGAAGCTAAATTGAAAAATAATCATAATATGAATATTTAAACACAATTTTGAAAATGGTGGCCGTTCATTTCTATACAGGCTTCAGTTCTTTTGTGCATATTATCGCACTATAGACTATTGCATCTAATTCCAATTGCCAGTTTCGTCCTTCGTACTAGTAACTCATGTTGAAATAATTCTGTACCTACTCTACGTACTGTAAATTCAATCTTCACTTCTGCCCGACCCGGAAATATAAAATTACTCAGACATGCTATCTACTGTCCGTCCAAGTGGTTATGCCGCAGGATTGTAGAACGGGAGGAAATCACGTGACAGTTAATTACTTAACGAGGCCCTTTTATTTAAGTTAAATTAAACAGCTGTATAGTATTACGTAAACTTCCAATTCCTAAGAGAAATTAATGTTTTCAGAAAAGAGCTAAGACAGCCCAGCTATTACAGAGGAGCGAGCAGAAGCAGGTGGAGGAAATAGGGATGCGACGTAGGCAAACGGACAGTACCTGTGCGAAAATATGATTCAATATTGAAAACTCTTTCGTCACTGGAAAACGCGAACATATTTCTGGAACGTACTATACTCAGTAACTCAGTACTGCTTACTATCTGCGGTCTTGGTTCTGTGTGGAGTTGGAACTTCCTTAGTAGAAGGGGTAGGAGTGAAGTACATTCAAATACCCAGGTACAATAAAAATTGAAGTAAAAATAAAATGATGTCCCTGTATATACCATAAAGAGTGAGAACATTATACTGTAAAAAAATATTCCTTACAAGAGGTCCTACTATCGACACCTGCTATGCACCTGACAATACGATTCTGAGCCATAAAATTGTCATTCAACATGGTTCCAAATCCCCAAAAACAAATGCCATATGAAAGTCTTGACTCAACTTGTGCAAAATAAAAAAAAAAAAAACATTAAACATCATGATTAATTGTAGTCCTCAAAATTCTGATTTGATAACAAATACTGTTGATTTTAGAAATTAAATTTATACAATGGGGTCTCCAAGACAAACAATCATCAAATTTAACGCCCAAAAATTTAGTAGTTTCCCATTTACGTAAGGGCTATTCCATATGAAATACATCAGTAAAAACCTTTGCATTTTTATACTCTAATTTTTGCCATATTTATAGAAGGTGCCGAGGAGAGTGCATTTGCAAAAATATACTATCGAAAGTCAAACGGTTTTCCTATTGTTGAGCGACAAATTTAGCGTATTTTAAAAAAACAAGCCTCTTTCAGCGCTCAGAACTCTGGAACCATTTACTATAGAACATTGAACGAGAGCTCATTTTGAAGCTGACATTTGGTAGGTTATGATAAGAAGTAATCCTTATTTTTATTGTGTAGCAGAGAGACAGATAATCTGATTTTACTTACATTTAGGCTTTTTGCTCATTTGTAAAAATGTAAAGAAAAATATTGAGAAAAAAAAGCTTGTATTATTAAGAGAAATTCGGCATTGTTTGCTTAGTGGTACGGCAATAAGTTTCGGGGGTATTAAATAAATTATTTTCACACGCCTAGACTTGAACGGCGCAGTACCGCACGCACTGGCCGAGAGGTGATTTTAAGCGAGCATTGGGCGTCATTTTACTCCTGTGTTTATGAAAACTTGTGATAAAGCTAGCCCATCAATGCGCTAGGCCTACTAGACGAAACATCACGTGTTTGTCTCCTGGCCTTGCTTGTCTCGGCTAGCTCCCGTCTCACAGTCAGCTGGTTAGTTCACGCGCGTACTATTTATTTTCTTTATTTGATATTTTCAATACTTTCTTATCAACATACCATCAGTAAAAAATATGTGTTTATTTTTACTTTCAATGCGGAATCTAACTACATAGTTTTTAAAATATTTTTTCCTAGGCAAAGGCGTCTTAATGAGGAAAAATCTAAATTTCTCCATTTCTATAAAAAGTAAGAAATCTGTTTATATGTCAATATAAACTTTAATTTCCCAGCATCAAAATAAACCATGATTTTGATCATTGGGTAAAAGGGTTTCGGAGCTACAACAGTTTAAAGTTGCTAATTTTATGAAAATACGATAAATTTAAATATTTTTAATTTAAACACTATGAAGTTCTGATGGATCAAACTTTGCACAAAGCATTGTATCACAGTTCTCTACGTACAAAAAATGTTTCATTGTATTTATAAATTGCAAGGTCAATCTTCTCTATATTTCGTTCGATTTGAGGTGGAATAGCTCGTAAGTATTGATCTTGAATAGGAATATTAATGTCCTTAAAATTTTTCTTTTGAGAATTGTGAAAGTGAATATTTCCAGTCTTATTAACATTCAAGTTAAGCAGCGTGCTATCAAACCAAACATGAACTAAATTCGACAAATAGTTGAGGAAAAATTACTATACACATTGCTGACATGTCCATAACCATATTTGAAGATGGGATGTTTAAAGCATAACGTAATTTATATTTGCACACTCATCTCGAAATTGGGTTACTGCAAAAACACGGCGCTTTCTCTGATAAGAAAGCTACAGGAATGAAGACCAGTTCTTTTCTATGTAGACGGCAGCTAAGTTAAGTTAGAGCGACTCCTTCAACAGCAGAGAATTAAAACAGAAAAACTACCGAGAAGTCTTACAAGAGCAGCTAAGTCAATTATTCGAAATGTATTGCAAACATAATTAATTAAATTGTGAGGTGGGAAATGTTTTACCTCCTTTGAGACTTACAATGAGCTAATCGAATATGTGTTAATTTCCTAGAATAATGAACCGTTCAGAAACATGACACTGTGAGAAAAGAAAAGAGAAATTCCACTTTTTTAGATAAAAAGAGGTTAAAAGAAAATGTGTGACTAAAATAACGCAATTATGTGCTGAAAGTGTGTGAGAAGAATATAAACAGGCGTATTTACCTTATAATTGTTAACACCTTCATAAATGAGAAGACTTTTAAAATTTGAAACCCATTACTGAAAAGTTCCTTTTCCAATTGACTTGACCAGTTCAACTGTTTTAAATGACTATTGAAATGCTTAATCTATTGATTTATACTAGTCGTGGCGAAATTGTGACTCTCGAGCACATTGTGGCTCGCAATGATAGCTATGCATTTCTCTTGCTTCCTACCGTCCACAACCCCCACCCTCTCACTCACTGGAGTGAAACTCCGTTCCATTTGTATTTGTCTCTGACCTGCGAGTGGCGTATCGTCGCAATGTCTCTCTCGAAACCATGTACCTCTGCAAAAACGAAAGTTTCAAGTAGGATGGGAGGACGCATTTTTTCCTCCCAATATAATGAGAATATTAATTGTATGATTTGTTCACAAGTATTACGAGGAAAACGTTTGTATAACATAAAACGGCATTATACTACATGTTACTGATGAAAAATTAAAAGATTAAGTGTTAATAATAATAATAATAATAATAATAATAATAATAATAATAATAATAATAATAATAATATTATTATTATTATTATTATTATTATTAGTATTACTATTAGTATTACTATTAGTATTACTATTACTATTATTATTATTATTATTATTATTATTATTATTATCATCTCTGTACGTCGATCCTTTTTCAGCAGATGTACGAAAAATGCGGTTAGCTCACACATTTACAATGTGATGTTAAATGAAAGCTAGATGTAATGACTTGACAAATGTTGAACTTCTCAAATCTTTGCCAAAAAATAAATATCCGAAGCTTCGTTCTTTCGGTTGCTCTGTTGAAACCGTGTTCGCTATAACTTACGTTTGTGAAAAATTGTTTTCAAGAATGAAAATAGTAAAAACCAAATTTAGATCACGACTGACAGACAGACAAATACCTTCGTGATCAACTACGACTGGCAGTAGGTGACATAATTCCTGATTTTGAAACTCTATCGCAGAGGCATTCTGAAGACAGTTAATTTTAGGTTGCGATAATTTGTCCTATATTTTATTGTTCATTTCCTTCTTCGCTACACGTATTAAATGTTAGTTTGTAGCCTTGTAATGTAGAAAATTATATTTAAATGCTTGACGTAAGGAAAATAAATATCTGTTAGTAAGTCAGACAGTTGCTTTATTTCCCCTTTGGGTGTTCGCCCCCCCCCCCCTCCATAGGTACTATGCACGTTGCATGTTACACGGTGGCTCGGCGCAAAATTACATTTTCGCCACGGCTGGTTTATACTAACAAAAAAATCACACGTATAATTTAAGAATTGAAATTTTGTTATTCACCTTCATCTTTCCTGCACTGCGTCTGATTGGCCCGTTCCGATTGCAAGGAATTCTTGGTCATCTCATCTCGTGATCGGATATTTTCTGGTTCTTCTTAAGTTTATATTTTGAAATTAATTTCGGCAACCTACTTGTAACCGTTCTGTCGATAATGTTGCAACAAATTTGTCCTGTTTTGAGAGAGGTGTTCGTTAACGTCAAATATTTTAAATTCATGTCCCATATATATAAACCAATTTACTTTTTGCCTGTTCTTTTATAACCAACGACTCTTCTAAGGAAATATATTAACAGCTGTTTGAACTTATTGTTTATATTTCTTTGTCGCTGTTTAGCTCTCGCTTCCATATCGAAGTGTTGGTACCGTCATTTTATGCAGTTTTATTAGTTATGATTTTATTGTTTTGTTTGTCTTTCTTATTGTGGTGCTATTTACTTCTCTAAATCTATTGATTTTATTCCTTATACCTTTTTCATTCATTGCTGTATCACAATCCAGATAATAAAATTATCCTCCGTTCATTTTGCACCCAAGAGCCAACACTATTGCATTTATCCTTGCATATGACCATTCTGTGTCCCATAGGGTTGTTATTTACCAGTAGTGCCACTGTGGCAGCTATTCTTGCTTTAATCGGTACACTAGTCCTTAAGGACCGATTTCACCAAAATGTTACTAATCTCCATGTAAACTTAGCTTAAGTACGGAAATTAAATCTTATTTAATTCATTTGAATTTCACCAAACTAATAATACACATTAAAATGAAGTCAATTAACTTAATTCCCAATTAAGTCATCACGGCCTTCGGAACCATAATAAAATCGTAATTTCGAAGGCCATGTGCCTTGATAATGTAAGCAGCGACCTTTATAGTGAGTTCATTTCTTATATTATGACGTCATCATAAACGGAGCTAGCCTCAAAACATATTATTAAAATCATCGAAAAAGAAACTAATGGAGAGACTTTAGAAAAAAATGAAGAAAAGTTGAAAGTAAATTAAGAGAGATTTCAATCCAAAAAATCCTCATCCCAATGTCTTCAGCAATATTGAAGAAAGACGGGATGATATGAACGCATATGCAAGGAAATATCATGCAACAACACAAAATGAAAATACTTAATGGATTAACGCTATTCCAATGCCTTCAGATATAACATTAGGCCTATATGGCAAATATGTTATTCATATTATTTTAGTTACCATATTAAGATAACCGAAGATTAATTAAACGTGTCTGTAATAAATGTATAATTTAAATATTATGAAGCACTTAACTATCATTTGGAGATTCTAAATAACCTTCTGTACTATTCAAAACGTAGAATAGGCCTACGTATGTTTTGCTTAGTCTAAACCGCATTTATAAACCTTTTTCGCCCATTGTATTAAAATAATCTCCTCTTTCGGAAATTATCCTCGCCCGTCTTGGTAAAAAATCATTATTTTCAAGTATAAAGTCCATCATTCTTCTCGTCAAGATAAAAATTATCGTCGTTAATGCTGAATTAACTACTTAAATGACCAAATAATGACCAATTAACTTAAATGTAGTTTAATGAGAACTTAAAAGTCCATTTGTGTTGGTGAAATGCATTGTTCCTTTAAGTGTCAATTAATAGTATATTATGCAACGAGCGAGTATGTTTATGAAACGAGCGCAAGCGAGTCTTAATTACCATTATAGACAAGTTTCATACGACTTTTTATGCTCGACCATATTTCTAACTTGAAATTATTCACAAGTATTCATGTTAGTCTTATCTGACTGAGGAGCGGAACTGACTTTGTGCAATACCTCGTAAATTGTGAGATGTGCGCAGACGCGAAAGTACTGATTTTTTCCGAGAAACAAATGTCGACATTGACCTTGATATAATCTAGGTAGTAAAATAAACATCAATATTGATATAACCTTGAAATTGAATTAGACATTGAAAAACGAGATGACAAATTGAACTTATTTGAATATTATTTACAACAAAATAATTGCATATCCGAGAATAATCGATACTTGCGCTTTCATATTGCTACAATGGTATTTTCTGATTGGTGGAACACCTGAACTTTAATGAATAGGTGTACTTTCATGAGGTCCATTAAAGGGCTGCTACCAGGTGTATAATTACTACACTTCGGCAATGTCGAGCATAAAAGTAATTTAAGTAACAATCAAAGTTAAATAAGTTTGGTAAAATCGGCCTTTAATCCCGCTTGATTTTTAAAGGTTTAGGTGATTTTGTCACACTTTTTTTGACATAGGGACGTTTCGTCGCACTTTACACTTTCGTCACATCGTCTTTTGTCACTCATTATACTTTTGTCACAGGCCTACGATGTCACACATTAATTTCTGAACCACTTCATTTTAAGTTTCTTTACTTCAAGTATAATTGCAACGATTAGTAATTAATTACGATATATTATTATACGTTACCAAGGTTACGCAATAAATTGTTTAGGTGGTAATCAAAATTTTTCCAGTGTAATCTTATGAACTTAATTTTAATACGCTTAAAGAGGAGGTAAATAACAGATTACAAAAACAGTTGTTGCCGCACTTTATCTCGACTGATTACGAGCCAACCGTAAAGGCCTTAAATTCAAATACGTTTCCACAAGCAAAGGTGCCCGGTTGCTTATTTTATCTCGGGCAATGTTTCTGGAGAAGCCTTCAGTCTGATGGACTCGTTGAAAAGTACAACCGAAAAGAAAATGTAAATGTACGATTCACGTTCCATTCGCTAATTGCAATAGCATTTAAGACGTCGTCTCCTTTTCAAACTACTAAGAGACACCATACCAGACAACCTTGTTAATCTCTTCGATTATATCGAACACAACTATGTAAGAGGACAAAGGCGTGGCAGACGAAGGCAAGTGTCTATATTTCCTCCATCCGCCTAGAACTGTTACGTTCGAACGCTAGAAAATCTTCCAGAGACCACTAACACTTGTGAGGAGTGACACTGATGCCTTAACACTTATTTACTTACTGGCTTTTAAGGAACCTGGAGGTTCATTGCCGCCCTCACATAAGCCCGCCATTGGTCCCTATCCTGAGCAAGATTAATCCAGTCTCTATCATCATATCCCACCTCCCTCAAATCCATTTTAATATTATCTTCCCATCTACGTCTCGGTCTCCCCAAAGGTCTTTTTCCCTCCGGCCTCCCAACTAACACTCTATATGCATTTCTGGATTCGCCCATATGCGCTACATGACCTGCCCATCTCAAACGTCTGGATTTAATGTTCTTAATTATGTCAAGTGAAAAATACAATGCGTGCAGTTCTGTGTTGTGTAACTTTCCCCATTCTCCTGTAACTTCATCCCTCTTAGCACCAAATATTTTCCTAAGCAACTCATTCTCAAACACCCTTAACCTATGTTCCTCTCTCAAAGTGAGAGTCCAAGTTTCACAACCATACAGAACAACCGGTAATATAACTGTTTTATAAATTCTAACTTTCAGATTTTTTGACAACAGACTGGATGATAAAACCTTCTCAACTGAATAATAACAGGCATTTCCCATATTTATTCTGTGTTTAATTTCCTCCCGAGTATCATTTATATTTGTTACTGTTGCTCCAAGATATTTGAATTTTTCCACTTCCTCAAAGGATAAATTTCCAATTTTTATATTTCCATTTCGTACAATATTCTAGTCACGAGACATAATAATATACTTTGTCTTTTCGGGATTTACTTCCAAACCTATCTCTTTACTTTCTTCAAGTAAAATATCCGTGTTTTCCCTAATCGTTTGTGGATTTTCTCCTAACATATTCACGTCATCTGCATAGACATGCAGCTGATGTAACCCGTTCAATTCCAAACCCTGTCTGTTATCCTGGACTTTCCTAATGGCATACTCTAGGATGCCTAATACACTAATCGGAAAGTTTTATCCATAATTTTACCATGTTCTCGAGGCGGTGCATGCTGAAATTGCAAAAATTCACAATGATATTGAAAAATTGGAAGATGGACAGTCGCCACGACGTAAAAAGAAAAAAATATACAGATCTCAATACAAGATTATGACGAATTGTAGAAACATAACAGGTATATAAACCGATGAGAATGTCCTAGGTTACCTTCCAGCAATTGAGCATGGTGCCGGGTGAAAATGTGTTTAAAAATTAAGGACTATTCAATAAATAATAGCGAAAGTAATATTGTGTCGTACATTCAATATTGTGGCGGAACATATCCACTGTGGCGCAAAGGTATGTATGACGAAATGGAATCTGTGACAAAACATGCCCATATCACGAAAAAATCCGTGACGAAACATACCGTTGGCGAAAGCATCAGTTACGAATAAGCCGGATCCCGAATTTTAATACTTTCTGAAATTAATGCGAGATCTAAGTCAGTTTCACGAGTTCATCTAGTTCCAGTTCTTTAACATTAATACTTCGGACATTTCAAGTACCTAATAATTTTAATACTTGACAATGTATTGCCTTTTTCTAGTTCTATTATCGTATTCAATGATTTCTCTCCGCCTATAATTCCTTCAAGATTGCAAGTAGTCTATATATTACATTTTATGAGCAGGTTGACAGCCAGCTGCAAAACCGTTACCTTGGACAAGGATTTTATTTCGGAGTTCACTCTCCTAGATGAGTTGCCTTCCCAGACTGCCGCACTTCATCTGCTCGTTGCGGATTATTTTTTGCTATCCTTCATCTCTGACAGGTCACCAGCTTACGCTCGCCAACACTGCCGATTGAATTATTAGATACTAGGCTCCTTAGTCACGACGAGGTGACTATCCCTGTAGTTGGATATTCATACACAAAATACCATTTTGATGCAATAATCAGATTTTCACAAATGTAGAACGAATCGAACAAATATTTACTCCAAATCAATATACAGAGTGTTTCCGAGGTGGTGTTACAAACTTTCAGGGATGATGGGGAAGGACACATGTATCAATTTGAGATAAAAACCATGGTCCGGAAATGACAGAGTCGAAAGTTATAAGCAAAAACAGTTGTGTGGAAATGGAATTGTAACTTGGCACCACGTGCCCTCCTTCCCTTAACCTTTGGAACAGTCGTGGGAAGATGGTATGGGCCGGATGTCTCCTATGTGGGTACTTGTCACGATACAATCTGTGAGCTTGTCTGCTGTTCCCATTGGCTCATCCGTACTCGAAAATCAGGTCTGCTTTTTCCGCTCTCGTGTATTTCACCATTTCACTAGGACTGATCGACTGGACACTGCAACTTGTACACATACACTGCTGTCTACAGACGTGCATATCAGGACCGACCATGTCCGTTACACATTACGCTATCTGCATTGCTTTAGTGTAGTTTCCTGTCCCCATCCCTCAGACAGCGCACTGAATGGAATACTGTAAGTAGATAACGTAAACAACGTCAGATGAATACAGTATGTGTAAGATGTACAGATAAATACACATAAATAAGATATACTACAGAGGAATAAAATTATTTAATTTCCACACAACTATTTTGCTTGTAACTTTCGACTCAATCATTTCCGGACCAGGGTTCCTTATCTCAAATTGATACATGTGCCCTTCATCCCTGAAAGTTTGTAACACCACCTCGGAAACAGCCTGTATAAATGGCAATAGTTTAATACTATAATTAATATTATTTTGGGATTATACAGGTGACCATTATATATTTGATCACGAAATATTATGGAGATTTAACCGTCGACAAAATATTCATCGTTACTTTATATAGCAGCGTAGAATTAAAAATACTTGACAAAGTGAAATAAATATGAGTTCAAACATACAGAACTGAGACAAGGATTCGAACTTTACGATGTTTTAATTATTAATGTATAGTGATACTATAAATGATCTTCCGATTACAAACTTGAATAACTACCTTTAGGAAACACTTAGAAACATGCTGTTTTGGTTAATGATATTCCACAGTGAGAGTGTTGAAAAATATTTTATAATTCTCCATTCTTGAAATTGGACATTACGTCAGATGTTCGTTCACGGCATAAAAATGTGTTTAGTTCAGTCGAAACAGATTTAGGAGCTTAGAAGTCATTACGCATACAGAGAGCTGATCCTACAGTGCTCACTTCATTTCCTGGAAAAATGTCTAAAACGCTAGAGCGATGCTATACAACAGATGTACGTTCAAATATTACGGTTGATGGATTAGTTTAAAAGCTTCCATTTACTCATAAGATTGAAAACAGCAAATACTCAGAGTTCATATTGCGAAAATCGTACTATAATCGACAAAATGTAGATCCACGTTTTGTTTTCGTATGAATGCAGCAGATCTGTACGTCGAATACCGAGGATTACCAGTATTATGACCATACTCATCATGTATATTCAGTGAAACTAATTGGCAGACTTCAAAATTTACAGACTCGGAAACTATGTGGATAAATGGCTGATGTTCGTAGGAAAGCAGTGTGGTGCAGTGCATGGGAAAGAAGTCCAGGTAATTTGAGTAAAAGTGTTATATTGGCTTTCATATAATATCAATGGCTAAGAAGTGATACAGTACCTCGTATCTATAAATTTCCAGGCGAATAGTGTGTGATAGATTTATTGATATTAGTTCACAAAAGTACAAAACTTAATAATTAAAAAAAAGGTCTGTATACAGATGATTTTTTGAATTTCAAAAGGTGATACTGATAATTGTTTTAAAAAATTATATGTACATTTTGGTAAAGAACTCCGAGAACCAATAAAATAAACCTGTCACTGACCATTTGAAGAGAGGGATGTTATACTTGGCACTAAGATAGGGAATACAAGGTTCATAAATGGCCCTCTTTTCCTGATCAACCTGATGAGCTTGGTTTAGATCTCTCTCCATGCGTATATTTGGATCTATGATAATAGCTTTTTGTTGTTGTCTGCTTATTGCTATTATATCCGCTCTTCTGTGAGAGTCGTCTTCAGAAATACAGTGGACCTCTTCATGAACTTCCCAACCCTTGTTCCGAAGAATACAGGCGATAGCTCCAAGGACTCTATGATGCCTGTTGTTACGCATTAACTCTCCTTTCCGACGAAAGCCCAACACGTGGACAAGAGTTTCTGTCTCCTTGCAGCCAGGTTGACGGAACGGGTCGTGCTGAAAGCTCTGCCAGGAACTGAGCGCACTGCAGTAAGGTTGCAGGACATCTTTAGTGCATTAATATATTCCGAAGACGACAAATTCTTTTTGGTCCTGACCCATGAACTGGCCCTTGGATATCCTTCTTAGAAAAATACACCTTTCCCCTTATGAGGTAACTGACACCAGGATTCAAACGATCTCTTTCGCAATTCATCACGTAGATGTCTGCCAATAGTTCGAGGTGTTATGCTGGCTTCAGGAATTTTCAGGCGCTTGAGAGCAGTAGTTACACATAATCTATATATATAATTCGAACTGGTAATGGAAATTAGGCCTACGGGAAAACGGCTGAACGGATTTTAATAAATGACCCCTCATTTTGAAGCTTGGAGCCCAAATATTTCGGAAAAATAGTAGTTTTCAGTGAAATGTCAATTTTTCTACATCATTTTCCTTTTTTCCAAAATCCATCTTTCGTCAGTTTTGAGAACTAATTAATTGCATTCACGGCCGACTTTATGTTCGCTTCCTTAAGCGAAGCGAGCATCAAGTCGGCCGTGTTGCATTTCAGTAAACAACAGGCTATTACACGAAGGCCATGACCTACAGGATTGCTGACATAGAGTTCAGACGGCTCATATTCTTTCCCATCATAATGACAATATGTCGATCTTCATTTGTGTTTTTTTTTTTTGATAACGTATAAAAATAATTTACAGGTCTGATTCTCTGGTCTGTAGTTTTCCGAGTACAGCTGTATATTGGATATTAAGAACTACAAAACTTAAGAATGTTTGATGACGTTATTACCATAAAAATGAAATATTATTATAGTTAATGCAACACATAATGCTATACTGATATATGAAAGTGAAACCTTTTGGGGCTTTATGTAAGTAGACGCAGAGAAAGAATGTTTTATATTAGATCTTCAATCCTATAATTTACTGAGTAACGGCTATAGGCCTATATAAACTTATGCTATTGAAAACTATAAAACTTACGTAAGGTAACAATATTGTTATTAAAAATGAAATACTTTTACAATTATTAATCAAGTTGTGTGTATCCTTTTCATATATGTAATGGCAGTGTGATATAGATATTTATATGTCTGATTCTCTAAATTTCCTTGGTAGTAATTGAGTCATGCTTCCTATTTTAGCTGCGTCTTTAAACTACATCAAAATAAATTTCATATTTCTTTGGTTTAATTGATTAGATTTGTGATCGGTGCCAAGCATATTTTGTTGTAGGGAAAATAGCATACCATTTCACTTCTTGCTACCGTGATGAGTAAGTTTATTTCCCGCAACTAGCAACAAATGAAACACTGAAACTGCTAACGATTTACGATGGACAATTTTATTTAGGACGCATATAAGTTTCTACAACTCTGACATATCATTCGCTTCATTTTCCACATCTCAGCAATAAATTCCTCACAACAGCCTATATTACAGAAAATATACGAAATAACATTCATTGTTTTACAAATTAATCCAGCATTATTTGACAGATAAGTATTGTCTGGAAGAAGCGCAAAAAATTACAATTCATAAGAAAACACCAAAAGGTATTACTTATTGATAAAATAAGAGGCCTACAAAATTTTGTAGTCTCTTCATCACCTCAGCAAGATCTCTTAGTGGGAAAAAGTGATTCTGCCCTCTACATTTCAGGGTAGCTCACGGAACATGCAGCAGCTATACCAAGATGCTAAGTCTTTTGTTCAAAGCATGACAAACCTCACATTTTCTTAACTTTCACATACAATCCGCAATGATCCGAAATAACTATTGCATTACTCCCACATGAAAAACCCACTGATTATCCTGACATTGTTACTAGCTATTTCTCATTGAAACTCAAGAACTGAAGACGGATAGGTTCAAGGAAAAGTATTTGGGGGAAAAAAAACATTCAGAGGGAGTATGTTTGACTATTATGGAAGCAAATAACTATCAAAATGTCTGGCATTCTTCATTGAAAATAAATCTGAACAATTTTTATTTGAACTTTTTATGGACTTAGTTTGCAGCATTTGCTGCACAAGCCACTAGTAAATATACAATTTCCTAAACCACTTAATTTATCGTAAATCTCAATAATTTATTGGTTCAAACTTGCACTTACTTCTGGTTTTAGTGCATGTTTAAACCAATCGCAATAACCATTAAAACTTTAAACCTTATTTATCTGCTCCTTTTCACAATTTACTACCATAAATATTTTTAAATCAATTATTCCTTTTTTTTACTTTAAACATCTAAATTTTTCTATAACTTTCGTATTTATATTTAGTGATAGGTACACTTATGCTTGTTAACTAATTATTCCGTGTCATCGTACTGCATCCAGGTTAGCAGTTGTTGACATATAGCCAGCACACTGCAATAGCTGAATCCGTATTTTTCAGTGCGTACAGTAGGTCAGTCTAAATTCCTGCTACATGCTTGTCAGCAAGTTATTGCTTATTTATACATTGCATCATAAATGTAAACACACTTGGCATATTAAATTTAATTCAATATCAATTGCAGTTACAACATTCTTTTCCATGCTCACATTTTCGTTTAATTCTGTTCTACTTTTCATTAAATTTATTTTATGTGTAATCTTATTGAAATTTGAAGTCTTTAATATACAAACTAATTTTATGTTGTATTTATAAACAAAGAATTTTACTACTAAATACATCTTTCTTGGTCAAATTAATTTTTTTTCTGATTATTTCTAGGCGAGTAAAAAATATATATTTAAAATATAATTTGTCTCAAAATAGACCAATTTTTATATATTATGTTTTTGCTTTGCAAGATCTACTCGAGGACAAAATATTAGTCAACAAGACGAAGACCATGGTTGTCGGAAGAAAAATAAAGATGAACTTGCGAATACTAAATGATGCAGTAGACAAGTGGATAGCTTCAAATACTTGGGGTGTACTAGTAGCAATGGGAAAGGAAGCTTTTATTACGAAAAGAAGCATGTTGTGCCGACCTCTGGAAAAGGAACTAAAGAAGAGACCAGAGAAGTGCTGTGTGTAGAGTGTGACATTATATGGGACAGAAACATAAACATTACGACGAAATGAAGAGAAGCGAATAGAAGCATTTGAAATATGGTATGGAGAACAATGGAGCGTGTGAAATGGACAGACAGAATAAAAAATGAACTTGTGTTGAAAAGAGTGCGTGAAGAAAGAATAATGCTGAAACTGATCAGGAAGAGAAAAAAGGAATTGGTTGGGTCACTGGCTGAGAAAAAAAAAACTGGTTAATGAAGGTATTGGAAGGAATGGTGAACAGAAGAATAGTTCAAGGTAGAAGAAGATATAAGATGTTAATGTGTTAAAATTGGGATCTAGATTTCAGCATTTCTTACATGAAATATGAACATTTTCTTATTAATATACTGAAGGTAGTTTATTTTAAATAATATTGCTATCTATTTGTTACTCTGTAATTTGCCATTTATATCTACATTTTACATTTTTGGCTATGATATCTATGCTTATCTATTTTTCCATTTATTTTTATTTTGTATTCTTCATTTATATCTATATCTGTCTCTTTTATTTAGGTAGTATCAATTTGTCTGTTCTTTTCTTTCATTTTTAATTTTTAATTTGTATTTACTCTTGTATCTTACATTTGTATCTATTTTATCTCTTTTTCATGTTATCTGCAATTCTAGTTTTAAACAAATATCTGTACTGCCTATTGTAATTGGGGCTTTGCACTGTTATATAAATAAAAAAATAAATAAATGTGTTAAACGACATTAAGATATAGGTCTATGGTTCATACGCGACGAGTAAGAGGAAGGCAAAAAATAGGAAAGATTGGAGAATACAGTGTTTGCAGTGAAACATCTGTCCTTGAGCAGAAGACTATGTATGTCCGATTTTCTGAACATAATAATAATGTAGACAACCTAAATGATAATAATGTAATTCGACCAAGCACGAGAAAAACCCTGAGCGGTAAGAGAAGCGGGGCATGACATTATACCATGCTACTATTCACTACGAAAACAACTGACCATTAACTTCACACAAAAAATATCAACTGTAATGTTACTAATAAGACATAGGTAATTACATATCTTATAATTGTGCAGATAATTCAGAATCGGATTCAGATGTCTCATTCTTCTTCTCTTCATTGTTGCTACTGCTGCTGTCCTCAAATAGATTTGTCACCACAATACAATCAATCACTTCTACAATTTCATCACGATCACAATATTATTTTTCTGACTTTTATAGGTACATGTCGACAATAACCATCTCAATCTTCTCTAGGCACGGTTGTCATACCTTCATTTGCTAAAGTCTTTAAACGTGTTAATGACATTTCCATCACACATTGCTTTCTCGAAGGTAAGTTTTAACCTTTTTCCAAGGTAATTCTATGTATTGTGGGTCCCTATCACCAGGACATGGCGCGTCCTCAGGTTGCGGATCGAGGAGACGGCCTCCAGATATGGAGGGTAGCTGTGATTATATTGACTAAGCAGTCGCGGACACCCGATGAGGGGTGGTCCTCCAGCTTGGGGGTTGGGCGAAGGGCTAACAACCCCTCACCGTAAAAAAACAGCTTGTTACGAAATCTTCAAACAAGCCTCGGAATGGGACTGATTCTCTGGCACGACCACAGCAAAGGAATAAGGTTTTTAGATTTGGTACTTGGAATGTTATAAGTCTATATAAAACAAGAGGGGTAACATTACTTACTTACTTACTTACTTACAAATGGCATTTAAGGAACTCGAAGGTTCATTGCCGCCCTCACATAAGCCCGCCATCGGTCCCTATCCTGTGCAAGATTAATCCATTCTCTATCATCATATCCCACCTCCCTCAAATCCATTTTAATATTATCCTCCCATCTACGTCTCGGCCTCCCTAAAGGTCTTTTTCCCTCCGGTCTCCCAACTAACACTCTATATGCATTTCTGGATTCGCCCATACGTGCTACATACCCTGCCCATCTCAAACGTCTGGATTTAATGTTCCTAATTATGTCAGGTGAAGAATACAATGCGTGCAGTTCTGCGTTGTGTAACTTTCTCCATTCTCCTGTAACTTCATCTCGCTTAGCCCCAAATATTTTCCTAAGAACTTTATTCTCAAACACCCTTAACCTATGTTCCACTCTCTGAGTGAGAGTCCAAGTTTCACAACCATAAAGATCAACCGGTAATATAACTGTTTTATAAATTCCAACTTTCAGATTTTTTTACAGCAGACTAGATGATAAGAGCTTCTCAATCGAATAATAACACGCATTTCCCATATTTCTTCTGTGTTTAATTTCCTCCCGAGTGTCATTTATATTTGTTACTGTTGCTCCAAGATATTTGAATTTTTCCACCCCTTCGAAGGATAAATCTCCAATTTTTATATTTCTATTTCGTACAATATTCTGGTCACGAGACATAATCATATACTTTGTCTTTTCGGGATTTATTTCCAAACCGATCGCTTTACGTGCTTCAAGTAAAATTTCCGTGTTTTCCCTAATCGTTTGTGGATTTTCTCCTAACATATGCACGTCATCCGCATAGATAAGAAGCTGATGTAACCCGTTCAATTCCAAACCCTCTGTGTGATCCTGGACTTTCCTAATGGCATATTCTAAAGCGAAGTTAAAAAGTAAAGGTGATAGTGCATCTCCCTGCTTTAGCCCGCAGTGAATTGGAAAAGCATCAGATAGAAACTGACCTATACGGACTCTGCTGTATGTTTCACTGAGACACATTTTAATTAATCGAACTAGTTTCTTGGGAATACCAAATTCCATAAGAATATCATATAATACTTCCCTCTTAACCGAGTCATATGCCTTTCTGAAATCTATGAATAAGTGATGTACTGTACCCTTATACTCCCATTTTTCTCCATTATCTGTCGAATACAAAATATCTGATCAATAGTCGATCTATTACGCCTAAAATTGCACTGATGATCCCCAATAATTTCGTCTACGTACGGAGCTAATCTTCTCAAAAGAATATTGGACAAAATTTTGTACGACGTCAACAAAAGTGATATTCCTCGAAAGTTACCACAGTTGGTTTTGTCCCCCTTCTTAAAAATAGGTACAATTATGGACTCCTTCCATTGTTCTGGTACAATTTCCTTTTCCCAAATAGCAAGCAAGTACAAGTTTATAAATTTCGTTATAAAATGCGCTTCCACCCTCTTGTATTAATTCTGCTGGAATTTGATCGATACCTGGAGACTTGTACTTTTTCAGATTTTCTATCGCAATTTCGATTTCTCAAAGCGTGGGTTCGGGTATAAATGGCTCAGCAGTTTGTATTTGAATTTCGTCCCGGTCATTTCCATTCGGCCTATGGACATTTAGTAGTTGCGCAAAATAGTTTTTCCATCTGTTTAGGACTGATGGAGAGTCTGCAAGCAAGTCACCATTCTCATCCTTGATCACGTTTACCCTTGGCTGATATCCGTTCTCAAATTCCTTTATACCCTTTTATAAATCTCGAATGTTTTTATTCTTACTATTTGTTTCTACCTCATTCAGTTTTTCCTTCAAGTAACCTCTCTTTTTATTCCTAAGTGTACGACTAGCTTCCCGTCTTTCATTGAAATAATTATGTCTCTTCTCCTCAACTGGATCCAATAAGAATTTCAATTTTGCCTGTTTCCTTCTTTCTACTGTAACATTCTAATGTATTAATATATGTATTAATCTACTGCTATATCAATAATATTTTGTAAAACTTTTCTACATTGTCGCAGTATTTAGGCGGAACACTATGTATGGACCTATCATATTATATATGTAGTAAATCAAATATTGAATAATTATTAATTAGCAATAATAACTGTATATCGAAGTTTTTCATACTATTTTATTTATAATTAGTATAAGGGGTAACATTAGCAGCAAAAAAAAAGGAAAATATTTGGGACTAAGAGGGATGAAGTTACAGGAGAATGGAGAAAGTTACACAACACAGAACTGCACGCATTGTATTCTTCACCTGACATAAATAGGAACATTAAATCCAGACGTTTGAGATGGGCAGGGCATGTAGCACGTATGGGCGAATCCAGAAATGCATATAGTGTGTTAATTGGGAGGCCGGAGGGAAAAAGACCTTTGGGGAGGCCGAGACGTAGATGGGAAGATAATATTAAAATGAATTTGAGGGAGGTGGGATATGATGATAGAGACTGGATTAATCTTGCTCAGGATAGGTACCAATGGCGAGCTTATATGAGGGCAGCAATGAACCTCCGGGTTCCTTAAAAGCCAGTAAGTAAGTAAATAAGTAATTCTATAGCACTAAGTTCGTACATATCCGGTGGTAAGCGAAGTACAGTGTGTCCATGACTTTCTAATAGTTTATCAATTCTGTATAGTTTGTTTCTTGTTTTTTTTAAGAACTAACTTGTAAACTGGAAGCTAACTTGGAAGGCCATGGTTTGATCAATGTGTGCTCTTTCATTTCAAACGTTTATTATGTGATTAATATCCTTAACTGGATTAATTCTTGATTATCCGAAGACTTTCTTATTTCGTTTGTTCATGTGTATATTAGGAAAGTTTTTCATCATGTGAATCTTCAAGAAATTCAGTGTGTTTTCTAGTGACTTTATAGGCTTGTTGATTTTACATAGCAACAGTGCTTACAAACATTAATTCGTTTTATTTCGTTTTTGTGTAGTTTATTTACGCGTTTTAGTTTAATTTATCAGTGATGTCAACCTCTGTCTACTCCATTTGATTTTACTAACACTTCTTCTGTCACTTGTACTTTATGTGATAAATCTTTTACTCATCGAGGCATCAATACCCACATTTCGAGATGTCACACATCAGAAGATTCTTCGCTGAATATTACCCCAGCAGCAGCAGAAAATCCTTACGATATTTCTACACATATTAGTGCTACTAATCAACCTGATGATAATGATTCATCATTACGACAAAATAAAATTGAATGTATTTATTGCAAAAAGTTGTATGATAAAAGGGGTATTCATAAGCACATGAAAGTGGCTCATGGTATACGGTCAACTGCACTTAACATCTGTCCTCATTGTAATAAATTTTTCAAAGGTGTTAAGCAGCATATTGCTAAAGCTCATCCGGAAGAATTTCGTACCAATCTATGTTCTAGTTATAATTCTAATAATCAGAATGTTTCCCTTGATATACCGGAGATACCACTCCCTAATCTCGAGAGTGAGAATGTTTCAGACAAAAATGATGTTCATGGGTTTCAACAAAATTTGGATGAGTGGATTCAAATTTTTCAGAGTAATATGGACGAGGAAAACTTTCAAAAATATACGGAAGATTTCAAAGATTTTCTTGGTACTGCTCATCATTTTCTCCCAGGCCCCAAACACCCCGCCACGCGGTATTATCTAGCACGCAGACGTGGTGACTTCAAAAATAATAATAGACACTATACTGAAACCACAAATCTGCAAAGGAAATCCAAACGAGAAAAGCAAGTCAGACTAAAAAAATACAATTACCAGGTGACACAATTCCTATATTATAACCAAAGAAAGAAAGCAGTTCGTCGAATATTTGAACCAAAGAAATGTCCTTTAAGTATTCCGGTAAATGAGATTGAAACTACGTTTAATAATAAATTTAATAATGTAAACCACCATCACTTGGATAATTATCCGAACCATATTACTGAAGTTGACAAAGATGATATTAACAACAAATTTCTGGATACTGTTAGTAAGGAAGAAATTCTTAAAGCTATGCAAGGTATTTCGATTGACACTTCTGCAGGACCAGATAAAATATTGATGCGAACTATTAAATGTGAAAAAGTTGCAGTAATTTTAGCATTAATAGGAACTAAAATGTTATCACACAATTGGGTACCTAATTTTTTTCGGAAAGCTAGAACTGTTCTTATATATAAAGGTGGAGAAAAAAAGGACCCAAATAATTATCGACCTATAACCATTTGTTCAGTAATTCGAAGAGTTTTGGAGAGGTGTCTTTGTTCAAGAATGCAACAATACGTAGAATTTAATGAAAACCAACGAGGATTTGTATCTACTGCTGGTGCACAGATTAATGCCTCTATATTAAATTCAGTTCTTCGTAAGGCCAAAATCGAAAAAGAAGATGTCACCATCTTGTTTCTTGATGTGCATAAAGCTTATGATACTGTTGGACATCGGCATTTGGAATCTGTCATTCACAATTCTGCCCTTCCCCAAAAATTACAGGATTTAATTATAAATTTACAGTGTGGAAATGAAACCCAGATAGACATTGGAATCCATAAAACAAAACCCATACCGTTTAAACAAGGAGTTATGCAAGGCGCTCCTCTTTCCCCAATGCTTTTTAATCTCAGCATAGACCACATTTTTGATGAATTATCCGAGCCTAGTGTGGCTGAAGAATTTGGATATGACCTTGTATCGGATCTAAATAATGTAGTAACATTAGGATTTGCGGATGATATTGCACTTGTTGCTAAAAGTACAATTGCTGCATCTGAAATATTTATCATGACAAAACGGTCATTACAGCAGATCGGATTAAGTCTAAATGAATCTAAAACTCAAACCATCGTTATCGAGAAAGGAAAATTAAGTAGTACGACATTGAATCTTGGAGGATCAATTGTTAATAGTATTGATGGAGATGAACGAATCAAATACCTTGGGATTAATTTTTCTGATGAAATTAAGTTTGACATTGCCAAAGTAATCAATAATTTAAATAATAAGATCCAAGCTTTAACATCTACTTATCTTCTGAAACCAGAACAAAAACTCAATGTTTTAAATATGTATATTTGGCCTATACTTGTTTATCCTCTTCAAAATGCTCCCCTTCACCAGCTTTCTGACCGGTTTCTCGAAGATGTGGATAAGTTAATTAAAAGTTCGGTGAAGGAAATTTTATGTTTGCCAGGAGACACGCCCGACGCGATGTTGTACACCGAACGTAAATATAAGGGTCTCAGCCTTTTCAAAGCTCAATGGGAAGCATATTTACAGCATCTCAATATTTGCAACACATTATTGAGAACCTCGAATCCTCTTGTCGTTTCTACAAGGAACATAGCAGCAGAAAAGAAAGTATGTTCCAGGAAGTTAAAAATTCCACCTGAAGATCTGGATATAAGTAACATCAATGTCCATAAACTACGACAAAATCTTAGGAAACAAGAGTACGACAAATGGTGTGCGCTTCCACATAAAGGAAAAAGTGTTATTTTATTTCAAGAATATACTCCCGGAAATAAATGGATTTTTTCTAAGGAGGGTCTATCTTCCTCTGAATGGCGGGACGCAATTAAGATGAATGCTAACGTAGCACCAGTGAGAAGTCTTCATGGGAGATACTTGGACGGTTTCCGTTGCAGATACTGCAACGAGATTGAATCCTTAGCACACGTCCTAGGATCCTGTCAGCATGGAGAACTCCTGAGAAATTCACGCCATCATAACATCCGAAAACTAATAGCACAAGCCCTTAGAAACAAATCCTTCGAGGTCCATGAAGAGGTGCACTGCGTTGCGTCTGAAGGCGGCGGAATTAGAAGAGCGGACATCGTGGCTCTAGACAAGACTAATAGTAAAGGCTTTATACTGGACCCAACTGTTAGATTTGAGATGAGCCAGACCCAACCATCCGAGGTCAACAAAGAAAAACAACAAATTTATGAGCCTACTATTCCGTATTTTCGAGAAAAATATCAGATGGAAGGCACCTGGGAAGTACATGGTTTAATGATCGGAGCGAGGGGCACCACCCCACGATCAACTGTAAACACTATCAAAACATTTGGAATCCATGTCTTCATTCCAAAAATAATTACTTCAACCATTAAAGGGTCTGTGGCAATTCTGAAAAATCATTTATACGGAATATCATAATACCCCCCCCCTTTTCTATTCGTTAGTGTGTGATTGTTACAAATATATGTATAAATTTATTATTTCTTAAACTTAAGCTCCTAGTTCACATTTAAATTTGGCTCATCTATCTTACTGTAATCATTACTATTCTTATATGTGTGTTATTCTGTGTTTTTGGCAACCCAGGATGCCTGGGCAGACTATTTCTTGAAATAAATTATATATAGTTCATTTTTTATGGTCATTCCACACTGCACAATCGAGTTCACAGCTTTACACTGCAGCCAAGAAACCATGTATGAATTATTATCTTATTAGGAAGGAATTTATCTTCTTCACGCTATTGTTTGATGCAGTGTCAAAGAACAGCATGGGGAGGAAGATTTGCAATCATTTTCTCCCTTACCCACTTTTCAAAATTACTACTGTTCATTTGGCCATGATAGTCCCCACTTGCAGACCAAGCTTTGTAGATCAATTCCGAACCTGGTAAGAAACCATCACACGATCCTGCATGTATCATAATTAATCTATTAGTTGCATTTCCATTTGCACAAACTCCATTACATCAATACTCTGCCGACCAGAGTGCTGCATTGTAGTTAAATCGCTCGCTTGAACTCGGTCGAGTGTCGCACCTTCGAGTGAGATACGATCGGTCGTGATACGCTCGTAATAAATAGAAGCACAATACAATGTCATCTCACCGACATGTCTTATCTTGTATGGAAGGCGACAAATAAGATACACATATGTTTTGCTCATACGGTAAAAATAAGGTTTTATTTTCTGCGTTTATAACAAACGTTTAATGGAACAGTCAATGGAACGTACCAAAACAGGAACATGAAGTTATAAATAAAATAGTATGAAAAACTTCGATATACAGTTATTATTGCTAATTAATAATTATTCAATATTTGATTTACCACATATATAATATGATACGTCCATATATAGTGTTCCGCCTATATACTACGACAATGTAGAAACGTTTTACAAAATTATTATTGATATAGCAGTAGATTAATAACAAAAATAGTACAGAGATAACGTCACAGAAAATATAAGAAAACGAATAATCATGCTGCAGAACTGTTACAGACGCAAAGATTGATACACTAATTATTAGAGATTATTATTATTATTATTATTATTATTATTATTATTATTTATTATTATTACTAGAAAACTTGATACAGTTCTTGCATTATCGTGATTTTGTTTTCCGATTATAATAATTATATTTACATCCAAAAACATCTATCAGATGTGGCAAAAACAAAATCACTCCTGTGTGGGGGGGGGGAACATTTACCTACAACATTTACATTACATTTTAAAGCAAGTTTTGTAGTTTTACTATGGAGAGGTTAGTTAAACACTGCAAAGTTTTGAAATGATAAACATCTATGATGTTACTACACAGTTCATAACTGTAACAAGAACGAATGTCTAACGCTCGGCTTATACAGTTCGAGAATTTATCGCTCGTGACAATTTTACCCATCATGCATGTGCGCTACCTATCGGATTATGCTATGAACTACTTGGCGCTCGAGCTAAAACGTCCGATGCAGACCTCTGCTGCCGACAGTTTTAAACGTCAAGTTACTATCGACCTAGTTTTCGTCAAAGTAAATATTTTTTCCCCTTCATTACGCAATTCCTTAATTTTTCTCAAATTCCTGGCACGCCAGTAAACAATGTCGGGTCTCTCAATTAATACTTTACGCCAACTGATGCCTTTCTTCCATTTCAACTTCATTTTGTTGAAAAGTAACCTGAGGGATTCCAAACTCCATTGGAAATTTATTTTCTCCCGCATAATCGGCAATAACTTTTTGCAGTTTGGAACACATTTTTTAACTTCGTAAAATTCTTGAACGGTTCTGTGTATGGTCTCCAAATCAAAATCGTCCATTACGATATTCCTTTCATTAAGTCGAGGCCTATGTTTACCTGGTGTTCCAAGTGGAGAATCCGATTCTTTTCTTCTCTCAGTTTCATTTGTAGTCTAATTGCTTTTCTTAGCGATACAGGTACTCCTGTATATTGGGCTGCTCTTTCAGTGGAACAACTCTGAAGAACTGTCAGCTGTTTATTTTGTGATTCTTGATCACACATCTTTATGACTTTCGAAATTATTTCCCCTGCCTTACTGTGGACTGTTTTTCCTTCTTACACATTTTCCTAAAATTTCAAAGTATCCCATATTTCATTTGAGCTGCCTGTATTTTTAGATTTCTTCCTTTGCTTTATGACCTATGTTGCACTGCCAAATTTTAGCATTTGTATGCTGTAATGTTGTGAATTCTAACTTGAGTTTCTGTTAACATATGCGTCCCGAAATATCTTATTATAATTCTATTTACTGAATTTGTATATATGTAGTTTCTGTTACGTCTACATTTCCTGAATTTGATATAATTTAATTGAGTTATTATTTTATTACTCACCACAAATTTGACACTTTAATTTATTTTTCTTGAGACGCCAACGATTTTGTTTTGGTTGTGTTTATTACTTCCGTAATCTGCTGCAATTTCAATCAAATTTTAAATTTATCTTTGTAAATTATTTTCATTGTCTGATATTAACAGTTGGTCATCTGCATACTGTAGAGCAGTGACGTCAAAGCAAGCGCATTTTTCTGACCTTGACGTCGTGCGCGGGCATTAAGCGCTAGGTATGCTTGGTGGAATAAGCAGCCTGTTGTATTAAGAAAACAGTGGTGCACAAACTTCAAACGCAACGCGAAATTTTTTGTCGCTATTTTTATATGGCTTCTTTCTGTTTGTTATTTTCTATATTGTCTGTAAAACAAAAGTACTAACACCTATTTCTTAGCCTAATATTGCAGTTGTGTTTTAAACGTTAACAACATAATAAAGAGTAATGAAGGAATATTCACACAAATTCCATAATAACTACAACTATGCTGTACTAAGTGAATTAAACACATCATTCATAAAGAAAGTGTTATCCGAAAGAAAGACATTGAATATGACATGGTAAGTTGAAATTTATATTGATGGTATCTTTAGCCTTATAAAATTAATCAAAATAATATTATAGTACAAAGCAAAGTTGTCTAGGTATATGTTTTAACTGTAACTAACATTGCATAATAAAACTCTTATCGCATTATGCTTTTAGATGATGGCAGAAGGCAATTAGTCTCAATAGGTGAAAATTGGTCAAGTCTCTCCAGTATACATTATGGTGTTCCACAAGGCTCAATAATCGGTCCACTGCTATTTTTAATAGCAATAAATGACCTTCCTAAATTCATTAAAGCCATAACAATTATGTATGCTGATGACACTACATTCTTATGCTCTAGCTCTACTCTGAATGAATTACATGCTCTAACCAGTGATATTCTATCACAGATGGCTTTATGGTTTGAATCTATTGGTTTTTGCTTAATCAAGAAAAGACTATCAACATAACTTTTACCCTAAATCATGTAATAAAAAAGGACAACATGCAAAACTATACCAGATTTCTAGGACTTTTCATAGACTCCAGTTTAACATGGGAAAAACATATCGAATATATATGCACAAAATTATCAAGAGTTATTGATGTGACTTGTGTTTCTCAAAATTATTTAAGACTAGCCGTACCCGTGCGCTCCGTTGCACCCGTTAGAAGTAAATATAAAGTAATTACATAATTAAAATAGGACATTTGATCCAGGAAACATTCGTGTTTGATAGAAGGATAAATCGTTTAATATGTTACTTAATTTAAATTGCATCCAAATAATTAAAATGCGATCATTTTGGTCCAGAGACACTCATTTGGTGCAATGAAAATTCCTTTAACATGTTTCTTAATTTTTATTACATGCAACCATAGTTTAATGATGATTGGCATCATTTAGACTTAATGTGTATATTTTATTTTACTTGTTATAGGTTTCCATTGAATTATGGTCATCATCATCAATAACTTCAAGGTTTAGGCCGATGACCTGTTCCGCCTCCAGAATTTTATCCATCAAACTGGTCTCTCCAACGTCTCTTTGGTCTTCCCACTCGTCTTCTTCGTGTAGGTCTATAACACCATGTTCTGAAAGGTATCCTGTCGTTGGGCATTCTTGTTATATGGCCGTAGCAATTATTTCTATATTTTTCAATTATAGTTATTACACTCTCGATATTCAGTTCTCGACGTATATCTTCGTTTCTCTTATGGTCCTGTAGTCTAAATCCTGCTAGTGGCCTTAAGAGTCTCATCTCAGCGGCCTCAATTCTTCTCTGTTGGGCTCTAGTCAGAATCCACGTTTCTGAACCATATAACAATGTCGGAATTGCCAGTGTCTTGTAAAATTTGAGTACAGTTTTTCTGTCGACTTTATTTATGAGTGTACGTTTAATTGTACCAATAAGTTTTAAAAATTTATTTAACTTGTTTTCTACGTCTGTGGAGGATATGTAAGAGAGATCGCATCCAAGGTAAGTAAAAGAATTTACTTGTTCAATCATCTTATCCTCTATTACAATTTTAGTTCTTATTGTATTATTTCCGCAGAAGCCAAATACTTTAGTTTTCCTGTGTGATATTTTTAGATTGTAGTTATTAGCAACAATTCTCAACAGATGGACTGCTCTCTGTAGGTTGTCTTCAGAATCAGCCAACACCAACTGGTCGTCTGCGAAAAGTGAGTAATCTAAAATGATATTATCTATAAAATAATGTGTTTTTAAATTGTTCTGCCATTCTCTTACAGCTTCGTCTAGGTACAAATTAAAAAGAGTAGGTGATAAGGGACACCCTTGTCTAACCCCTTGGTTAACTTCTCGCAAGTTGGTGGTAATCTTGTTGATATTCATTTTGATTTTTGTATTTTTGTACATACTTTGTATCACCCTTATTAGATGCTCAGGAATTCCTTTCTTTTTTAATATCATCCACAATTTTGTTCTGCTAATCATATCAAATGCTTTCTCAAAGTCTATGAAAGCCATATATGTGGGAATATTAAATTCGACATGTTTTTCTATAATCTGCGTTATGGCGAAGATATTATCAATATATGATCTGTTTTTGCGGAACCCACTCTGTTCTTCTGCTAATAGCACTTCTGCAATTTTGTTTAGTCTTTGAGAGATAATCTTGGCATATATTTTATAGCCTGAGTTAAGAAGGCTAATCCCTCTGTAATTTTCACAATTCTTCCTGTTCCCTTTTTTAAAAATGGGAGTAATTAGTGCTATATTCCATTCTTCTGGTATGTGACCAAACTTCCAACATATATTTAAAAAACTTAAAAATCTTTGTAAAAAGCATTGTGGCGCATATTTAAACAATTCCAGATTTAAACCATCTGATCCCGGCAATTTTCTATTTCTGGTTGTTTGGAGAGCATTTTTTAATTCATCTATTGAAAATGGGTCCACATATTCATTGTATGTAGCAGTTTATATGTTTTCTTCATCATCCTTACTGATCCATAAATATTGGTAAAAATCTAGCCATTGTATCTCAGAAATGGGGTTCCAGTTTATAGTATCTTTTTCTTCTTTATTTAGTTCTTTCATAATCTTGTATGCTTTAGCTTGTCTGCCATTAATACCATACTCAATATTATTATTTACAAATTTATCCCAGCTTTCTCTTTTAATTTTCCTTATTTCTCTCTTTGCAACTGCAGAGAGTCTGTTATATTTAATGCGATTTTCATCCGTGGGGTGGGAAATATATAATAAGTATGCATCTTTTTTGTCTTTTATTATTGTTGCTAATTCGTCGTTCCAAATGTTAAGTCCTCTTCTAGTACGTCTTTTCTTTCGTTTACCTAGGGCTTCTGACGCAGCCTGTGTTAGAATAGTTTTCAATAATTGCCATTCTTCATTTACATTTATACTCATAGGTGTTTCCACTACTTGTAGGGCTATTCTATTCTGATAGAGTTGTCGGATACTCATGTCTTCTAATAGGTTGATTTTGTATACCGCTTCTTTCTGATATAATTTTGTTTTACTTCTGTACCATTTTGGGGGCATATTAAATTTAGAGATTAGCAAGAAGTGGTCTGTATTAATATCATATCCCCTATATACTCTCGTGTCTTCAATAAATGTAGCTAGCTTTTTATTTACTATTACATAATCAATAATTGATCTATAGCCTCTTGAGCTCCATGTGTATTTGTGGATGTCTTTGTGGCGAAAAAAGCTGTTAGTCACTTTAAGGTCATTTGATGCTACAAAATCTATAAGATTTCTTCCATTCTGATTTATTGTTGGTTCACCGTTATTGCCAATACATCCATCCTTTTCTTTATTTCCAATTCTTGCATTGAGGTCTCCTGCTATAACAAGAAAGTCGTTTTTATTTATCTTATCCACTTCCTGTTGGAGTTTAGTGTAAAACCTCTCTGTTTCTGCTTGTTTGCCCTCCTCCGGGGCATACACTCCTATAATTGCCATATATCCTCTTGTTACTTTTAGTCTTAATATAATAATTCTTTCATTAATAAAAGTATAGGAGTCCATTTTATTTATCAGAGTTTGCTCGATGAGGATTCCAACTCCTGCAGATGCCCTTTTCAGTAAATCTATTATGGTAATAACTTAATTTTAACCCTTGTTTTCTACGTATTCAGTAAATGGCGCTTGGCCCACTATGGTTCTGAACCCTTCAAATAACTTAAATTATATTATATACTACTAGCTGGAAGTACCCGGCGTTGCCCGGGTTTTCCTTTCTACTTCTATTTTTAATTAAACTGGTTATTAAATTTTTCGTAAATCTCGGAAACCTAACTATACACAACCAAAACGAATTGTCTTTACTAAGCTTTCCTCGCCCATAAAGATGATTCTTTACTTAATGTCACTTGCATGAATTAATGAACTCCTTATCCAAATGCCTGCCAGGGTTAACTCAATTTAAAACAGTTGTAAATCAGGCACCGAAAAGAAAACATTTCATCATGTGCCTGACGTTAAACTGTTGTTTTAAATTTGTTTATTTATTTGTTTTTATTTATTTAATTATTTATTTTATTTATTTATTCTGGTGTAGTTAAGGCCATTAGGCCTTCTCTTCCGCACCACCAGAAACACAAATAAAGTAATAGAAAAATCAAACTATAAACAAAGTAAAACCCAACGAAAATATAATTCCTTCTCCTCTTTCTGATCAGTTTCAGCATTGAATCAATATATACATATATAATTTAATTTATATTGGAAGATTTTTTTACCTCTTGAACGCTGTACACCCACTTATATCATACCCAGTTTTTTTAATATAATTGAAACTATATCTCATAAATTCAGAACACATTATATTAATTCTAATTTTACACACAGAATACAGATACAATATAAACTCGCAATAAGTCATTTTTAACATAAAGACTAATATTCTGAGAAACGTATAGGCCTACCGGTATTTTAGATATTAAGAGATTTTTATTTCCACAACGCTTAATATACTAAATTTGCAACGTGAACAACAATATTTTGAGAATTAATACAATGTTATTTTCAGTAGGCTTATGTACATTCACATACCACTTTAGCAACATGACAAAAGTATCATTGAATTGCTTATTGATATGTGTAAAAACTTTTTTTTTTCACTTCTTGTATAAAATATAGTTGAGAATGTGAAAAACACGCAGTTTTTAAGTTAATGTCTGCAACTTTGAGCAACTGTCCTTGAGCTTCATTTTAATATGGCCATTACAAATCCTTGTGGCATTGAAATTGCAGTTGAATGAGTATCCTAGCAATACGTGGAATAAAACATGTCCTTTTATTTTTGCAGTTAATATTACTAATTCTATTACGTTTCGTGAGTTTTTCACACCAATTCTTATTCGTGCATAATTTTGGTGGGTCAATATTTCACAATAGTACTACTGGTTATTCAATATTAAGTAAATTATGTGGTAGCAATCCTTGTAGTTTCAAAGAATTCTAGAATTCAGTTGTATAAAACAGTTTGCTCACTATCTACAAAACTGCATCGAGGAATTCATAATACGGTCCTGGACTGCGTAAAGATACATATTGCATGAATTATCTAGTTTTAGCCTTCATGATCTGTAACAACAATGTAATTTAATTTCTTGTTAAAATTTCCACGGCCTCGTGAAAGTCGATGTTGAATATAACAGACAATCATAAAAAACGATTGACTGTAGAAGATTTTGCGTTTTAATATTATACACTAGCGGAAAGCACCCGGCGTTGCCCGGGTTTTCCCTTCTGCTTCTATTTTCAATTAAACTGGTTATTAAATTTTCGGAAATCTCGGAAACCTAACTATACACAACCAAAACGAATTGTCTTTACTAAGCTTTCCTCGCTCATAAAGATGAATCTTTACTTAACATCACTTACATGAATTAATGAACTCCTTAGCCAAATGCCTGCCAGGGGTAACTCAATTTAAAACAGTTGAAAAGAAAACATTTCATCATGTGCCTGACGTTAAACTGTTGTTTTAAATTTATTTATTTATTTGTTTTTATTTACACATTTGTTTTTATTTATATATTTATTTGTTTTATTTATTTACTTATTTGTTTTTATTTATTCATTTGTTTTATTTATTTATTTATTTATTTATTTATTTATTTATTTATTTATTTATTTATTCTGGTGTAGTTAAGGTCATTAGGCCTTCTCTTCCACACCGCCAGAAATATAAATAAAGTAATAGAAAAATTAAACTATAAGCAAAGTAATAACCAACGAAAATATAATTCCTTCTCCTCTTTCTGATCAGTTTCAGCATGGAATCAATATATACATATATAATTTAATTTATATTGGAAGATTTTTTTTACCTCTTGACCGGACCGCTGTACACCCACTTATATCATACCCAGTTTGTTTTTAATATAACTTGAAACTATATCTCATAAATTCAAAACATTCTGTATTAATTCTATTTTTATACACAGAATACAGATACAATATAAACTAGCAATAAGTAATTTTGTAACATAGAGGCTAATATTCTGAGAAACGTATAGGCCTACCGGTATTTTAGAAATTAAGAGATTTTTATTTCCACAATGTTTAACACACAAAATTTACAACGTGATTATACAGATATAATTTCGCAGCAACACATTTTTGGGACGTGAACAACAATATTTTGACAATTAATACAATGTTATTTTCAGTGGGCTTATGTACATTCACATACTACATTAGCAACATGACAAAAGTATCATTGAATTGCTTATTGATATGTGTAAAATCTTTTTTTTTCACTTCTTTGTATAAAATGTAGTTGAGGATGTGAAAAACACGCAGTTTTTATGTTAATGTCTGCAACTTTGAGCGACTGTCTTTGAGCTTCATTTTAATATGGCCATTACAAATGCTAGTGGCATTAAAATTGCAGTTGCTTCAAATTGAATGAGTATCCTGGCAATACGTCGAATAAAAACATCTCCTTTTATTTTTGCAGTTGATATTAACAATTCTATTACATTTCGTATGAGTTCTTTTACATCAATTCTTATTCGTGCATAATTTTGGTGGGTCAATATTTCGCAATTGTAGTATTGGTTATTCAATATTAAGTAAATTATGTGGTAGAAATCCTTGTAGTTTCAAAGAATTCTAGAATCCAGTTGTATAAAACAGTTTGCTCACTATCTACAAAACTGCATCGAGGAATTCATAATACGGTCCTGGACTGCGTAAAGATACATATTGCATGAATTATCTAGTTTTAGTCTTCATGATCTGTAACAAGAATGTAATTTAATTTCGTGTTAAAATTTCCATGGTCTCGTGAAAGTCGATGTTGAATACAACAGACAATAATAAAAAAAAACAGTTAACTGTAGAAGATTTTGCATTTTAATATTACACATGAATATTAGTTGATCTATTTATTTTTATTTTTTACCATTTTAATTAATTGAACTTCCATTTGAACAATTTTAATGTAGCCTATGTTCTTCTCCTGGTTATGAAGGTTAAATGTGCAAACTTTGGCACATATCGGTCAAAGCGTATAGATTTGTATAGAAAACATACATACATACATACATACACACATAAATACATACATACATACATACATACATACATACATACATACATACATACATACATACATACATACATACATACATACATACATACATACATACATACATACATACATACATACATACATACATACATACATACATACCCACATTCAATTTTATATATTATTGTATTGTATTGTATTGTATTGCATTGCATTGCATTATATTATATTACTTTGCATTATATTATATTATATTATATCATATCAGAAGTTACTGTAATAACATTATAGCATTATGTCCATCTAGAGAAACTACACTTTCCAATGGTGAAATGATAATTAATTATACAAATCGATTAATTTAGCTTCCGATATTACATCATACAAACACAGAAACATTCTCTGTAGGCTATCTTTCATAGCTTTCGATTGTTGCTGTCCAAGGCCCCTTATAGACGAAGTCATTTGTTTTTTAATTCATTACACGGCCTTAGATGGCAGTTATTTTAATTTTAAAACTCATTTATCTCATTAAATATCAGTCTTATCAAAATTTTTCAATGAATAAACCTTATCGAAAATTATTTTTAAAGAAACTTTTGTTATGTAACATTTTTCACAAAAACCAATAATAAGCGAGATATTTCAATTTATTTAATTCAGGTCCCCTTATAACCCCCCTTTTAAATAATGTATTTCGAATGCCATATATACTAAAATCTAAGATACAACGAACTTAATTTATATTCCAATTTTCATCGACATCCGTTCAGACATTATCGCGTGAAAAGGTAACAAATATACAGACAGACAGACAGACAGACAGACAGACAGACAGACAAACAAAAATTTCAAAACAGCGATTTTCGGTTTCAGGGTGGTTAATTATATATGTCAGGACCAATTATTTTTGGAAAATCGAAAATTACCAGAAAAATTTCGGCTACAGATTTATTATTAGTATAGACGTGCCTACTTTTCGTTCTTTCAGTCGATAATTAGGTATGCCTTAATTTTCTGGGGAAATGGCAGCAAAATTGGGAGCGTCTTGATTTTGCAAAAGAAAGCCATTAGAATTCTATGTCAATCAAACTATCTTGAACATTGTCGACCTCTTTTCAAACAATCACAGATATCAACTCTCATAAATTTATATATATATATATATATATATATATATATATATATATATATATATATATATATATATACGACCTAGTCCTTTATACTCGACAAAATATAGACAATTACTCATTAATAGCCAATATACATGATCATGAAATTAGAAACAGTGAACAAATTAATATTCCATACTGTAGATTACATAAAACTAGTACAAAGTTTTGTGTCACGGGGATGAAATTATATAATAAGCTTCCCAGTCAATATTATAAGTTACCAACCAATAGTTTCAAAGCTAGATTTTATAATTGGCTTTTAATTAATCCTTTCTATTCTGTAGATGAGTTTCTTAACATAAATTCACACGAAATTGTTTTTTAATAAATAAGTTATTTAGATTAGTTACAATTACTATTCTGTTGCTGAGTTTATCAACACAAATTTGTATGAAATTGTATTTTAACAAATAAGTTTAATTGCAATTTAGTTAGTTTTCTTCAATTTAAAAGTTTCAAATTATTTCATGTTTTCATTGTATTACTTAAATTTTACTGTTTCTATTATTAGTGTTTTTTTTTTAATGTATGTATATGTTTTTTCAATGTATTCTGACGAAGCCTAAAACTGTATGTCTAATGGCCAAATAAATTGAATTGAATAGTGCGCAACTATCTGTTATCAGAATATTAAATTATCTCGAAATCTGCTGAAGGTATAGGGCTAACGTTTTACCAACACATAGGCACATATCTTTTGTTTGTGATGTAACAATATTTGCTTTGTTAATTCATTTCCTCACAAACATTTTCCATGCGAATATTTTCAAACATTTTAATACACAGTCTTCAGTAATATGTATTTACGATATATTAGATTTACGATAACATTGTTTTAGTACCTGTAAGGTTACTAAACAAACATATCTGAAAATTTCACTTTTCTGTAAAAAAAAAAGTCGAGAAAATATTGCTTTTCAATAAAAGAGCAAACTTGTGAGAAAAGAACATTAAAATTAAAACTTAAATTCTTATAATGCACTTATACTTCTCAGACAAATGTAAAAATGAACATGGGTACAGTTTTAATAAGTTCTCTTCCCTATATCTATTGAATCAGTGCTGGCCATCCCTGTATATAGCTCTACCAAATACTACCTCTTTCGTCTGTCTCTTTCCTTTTCGCTGTAAAGCGCTCAGGCTCTCCTGAGCTCTAAAGCGCGCGCTTGCTCCTACGGGCATCATTCATCAATTTACATGACTGGTGTAGAATATTAACTTCTAAATATCTATTTAATTTTATTCCATAATTTCGTACCAAAGGGAGCCACTTTTCTATTATGTAAATGATACTTACTTACAAATAGCTTTTAAGGAACCCGCAGGTTCATTGCCACCCTCACATAAGCCCGCCATCGGTCCCTATCCTGTATATATGTATATAACAGTAACGGTGCTGCAGGACATCCTCGTCGAATTCCTTTATTTGCCATTATTGTTTGCAAAGGTGAATTTTGTAACTATGTTTTAATTTTTGTGTTCATGTATAATTTCTTGATGTTTTCGATTAACATTTTGGGAATGTTATTTTCCTCCAATATTACTATAATTTTTAAAGTTCTGATATAATCTTAAATACGTATTTCCTCTTGACTTGTTATTCCGGATACTTTTATTCTTTTTAATGTTACACTATAGACTACAGAAATAATCTAATCAGCGTTGTAACAATTGTGACAATGCCATTTTTGTGTTTAGAAAACCGCCACATGCAAGAGTTTCTAAAGCGCATAAAGAACGAAATTACGTATCTGTCACAACGTCAGTCTGTCTGTAATTATAAACGTTCCGGGAATCTTCTGCAATTCTCTTGAATAAAAGGGCAAATTTAATTCTTAAGGAGGTAGTAATTATTCTGTGGAGAGGGAGAAACACCCTTTCGCAATCTTGAGGCACATTTATTTTCACCTCTGTATAATCTTATTATTCCGTAAACAACTTACGAGTGTTGTGTTGTTTATACAGACTGCCAAGAAATGAACTGCTTATTCACCAACCCTTTAAAATTCAATGTAGTTTTACACTGCTGGCTAAGTAAAATAGAAACGTGTGCAAAATCTAACGTCTCTATTTAGACGATAACACTGTTCTGTCAGGGATGTGTATTTTGTGAGACTCCGCGTGTGAACAGGCGCATGAAGCAATGTTATTCCAAGTCACTGATTCAAATTGCTGTAAATGTGATCAACACTTGTAGTTAATCGTCTCCAGACATACCTGCCCAGCAACGCATGATGCTTACCGAAAACACATCAAATTCAATACAATAATTTTGTTCAATGACCGTTATATATAGGGACCGGATTTTTATGTAATTTCATATTATATTCCTTTCAACCTAATCCTATATAAATAACAAATCTTTGTGATTCTTTAATTACCATTAATATATTAAAATTTGATACTACATATATTTACATATTTACCCCACACATATTATTGCTTGGTATTACATAAATCTACATATTTAGGGGTTTTATTCAATTTTACTTCTCTGAATAGAAAAAAAAAACTTCTGCTGGGGAAGTTTACAATTTGAAATACACAGATTAAAAAGCCTTTTTACCTACCCAAGAAAGGATATATTTCGGGACGAAACATAACGTCCTTAGTTCCAGGAAGTAATAGAGGCACTCACCCCATGCCGCCCACTGTAAATGAGTGAACAAAAGGCAACCTTTCTCAAATAACTACCTTTATTGTAAAACTCACTCGGAAAGTAGCATTAACCTTCATGTAGTGGATGGGACGAGGACGACATGATTTGTCTCGAACTATAATTATTCTGCACAAGTCTTAACCTTCCTATTATGTCCGAAACATTGCCACACATGTTGTGAATGAGTCAGTTTGACCCAGGATTTGAAAAAGGGATATAATAGTAAAACATCTTTATTTAAGCCTTGGTATAAAGAATAAAATAATGTCCTATTTTCCAATGTGTGAACACAAACTAATTACCAATTTATTCTATGAAAATGTTGCAGTAGGCCTAAAATGTTTGCATGATCTTAGCAGAGGAACGCTTTGCATCTATTGCATTTTTATAGTAATTTGGTATTTTTTCGGTCTGCATTTCTTTTCGTTCCTGGAACAATTTACAAACTTAGTTTTATCTTCTGAGGCAGGCTTCTTGTCATCCTTTTTTTCTCGCATTGCTTGTGGTAATTGTAGGATTAGTCCAATTCCTTCAGGAACAATCTTCATCTATACAATTTATTTGGATTGTACTCGCATGAACATATAATACATAAGCATTTATTCCTGCAATATCGAGTACATTATAAAATACACAATCAGACCATCTTTTGGTACTCCTTTTGCAAGAGTAGGTATCGGCACGTTTATCCGTTGTGTCAATTCCTCCCTTCGTTTTGTTGTAATGTGATATGATTTCAGGCATTCAGTGCTCTTCTGAAGATAGACTGCAGTCGTGATGCACTGTGGACAGCAAAATCACTGATTTATTCTTCCAAGACACATACGACCCCATAGTTACGTCGGACTGAAATCCGAAAATAGTTGGACACCCTGGTCTCGTACAGTTTAGCTACATATCTTATGGTTTGTTTTGCTCAAAGTTCTGACTAACGTTAGATTCCTCTTGCGAAGTTCCTTGGCCAAAATATAATAGTCCGTGGCGCCACAGCCCACGAAGGGCCAAGATCGACCAGCCGGCTGCTGGCCTCACGTCCACATTCCGAAGCAGAGGTGGACGATCATCCAACCAGAATGGAGGTATCATGTGGTTAGCATGATGAGCCCCCCAGTCGTTATAGCTGGTTTTCGCTACCTATCATAGCTCTCCAAGTGCATCACGATGCTGGGTGGGCACTGGTCCCATACACTGGCCGAAATTTCATGAGAAAATTTCTTCCCTCATGAGGACTCGAACCAGCGCGTATTCCGTAATGTGAGTCCTAGGCAGGATGCCTTAGACCACGACGCCACGGCGTGGGACCGGTCAAAATATAGCCGGTAAAAAAATTGTCCGTGGTGATGTTTTGATCAGTCTTTTCAATGCTGCCAACATTTCTGCCTTGGTTTGTTTCTCGTGGTCCACTTTCTGGTTTTGTTTGCACATTTCTGCTGCACAAACATGTAATGCTGTTTTTACATCACAATTTTATACCATACTTCCCTCTGGATTTTGAAAGTGTGTACTGGCGGAAAGGACATTTGTCTCGAAATGGCACCAACTACTCATTTACTGTGACATCTTGGTAGGGCAAGACCATTTTTGGCATTTGTTCCATAAACATGTAGAAAAAACATATAATAGCAGCCAATTTATCATAACGTCATCTCACTGGTCGGATTGATTTGTTGTCAAACCTGAGAAACCTGCTAATAGTATGGAAAAATTGAAGTGATACTACAGTAAATTCTTTGTAACTTTGAACTATAGTAAATAAGACGAAAAAGGAAAGTAAAATACTTTGTCATGCAATTCTACTTTAGGTCTACAGTTATGCAGTACTGTAATTTACAGTTTTCAACTTAACCTTTACGTTCAGGTGCCTGTCTCTCGAAACAGTACAATTGATTTAAGTGAAGAGAATAATCCTACTAACCCTATCATGTGTCGAATACAATTTCTTGATCACGGAAACCTTGGACCCATCAGACAGGTTCAATTTAATGACTTTGTTTATCTACCCGCTTCTAGCTAACAAGGGGTAGCCGGTTGGGCTACTGGTCTACGATACTTCTTTCGTGTTAAGGAATTTCTGTACAGTTCTAAAACTACATTTTCCATTTTTGTAACACATTAGATCTTGAAACCCAAGTTCTGTCCGCAGTCAGGAGGTAAAGCAAGCTTTAGGACTGTGAGCCAGCTGTCCGTGTCCGTGTCTGAGAGTGTCCGTAAACGAGAGCTAAACTTATCATTATTTCTATATTATTTCAGTTGGGACATAAAAATCTGTCCGTATATGAGGAGTATCCGTATCTTGGGGTTGTCCGTAAGGAGAGATTTCACTGTATTTTCTTTTGTTATATTACATAATTTAACAGCTGCCTAGAGTCTTTCTTCTGTATTTGCGATAATCATTTCATCGTCCGCAAATAATAAACATTATATATTAATCTTCAGGTAATTCAGTGCTAGGCATTTTATATATTTAGCCGTTCTATATTGATCGCAGCCAACTTATCTAACTCATTCACATTCTACGCTAGTTTGCATCAAAGCCTCCATGCCACTGCTTGCATGAAAACATTCTGATGGAGGCAGATAAAAAAGGTATATATTTTCCTTCCATGTTAATAATGTCAAAAGAAGTGCTTATACAAATTTTGACCACTCGACCGTAATGAAGAGGCCGTCAAGAAAGTCATTTTCCCTGGAGCCGTTTAAAGACAAAAAACACATTTGCATGAAAGATTTATTGAAACAGATACAACATTTTTGCGCTATTTGTCAACATATCCCCCACTGGAATTGAGATATTTGTCACACCACGGGATCAATTTTTGTATCCTTGTGTCGTACAAGTCAGCCGCCTGGGATCAGAACCAGCGTTTGACAGCCCTCTGCACCTCTCTGTCGATCCCATGATATGAGAAATGTCTAATTTCTGATGGGAAATATGTTGAAAAATATCTCAGCAATTGCTATGTCTGTTTCATTAATTTTTTCCAATGAGATTCTGTATTCTTTCTGTTAACGGCCCCTGGCGAACTTATTTTTTTATGTCCCTCGCAACTGCAGTCGCATGGACAAAATTTGTGTAAGCACTTCTTTTGACATTATTAACATGGTGAAAGAAAAAAAATAACTCTTTTATCTGCCCCCATCAGAATATTTGCTTGTTAGTGGTGGATCGTATATAACAGTACAAACTGATTGTCATCCTTAATAAAACCGAACTAGTTGAATTTATTATGACAATGAATTAAAGAGTTCAATTTATGCAAACAAAAAAGTATTTTTTATAATGAGCTCACTCGATACTTCAACTTCAACTTTTGATGTTGTTGTTGATGATGATGATGTTTTTTCAAAATTTATCCTTTCACGAGAACACACGTTTTACTACTTTAATGACACACTATTTAATAAATTATCTTTCTATATACTGTTTTTTTTTCTTTTAGCTATTTTATTTCCCACGCAACTTCACAGCTCGCATAGGGAATGTTTCTGCTCATAAATTCCAGCCCGGTTGCTATATTTGGTTTATTGTTTGTTGAATTTGATATAGTTCTATCATAAAACTTGCTTTTTATTTCAGCCAGTTGTTAACACGATCAGAACCTGCCAAGAGATAAATTTGTGAATATAGTAACTTATATTATCGCGACGATGCATTTTATGTCGCTGCACATTTCTTTTTTTAGTAAGCTATACTGCATTCCATGATGTCTGACAGGCAAAGTAAACATTGCCAGCAGAAGAAGAAAGACAGATAATTGCTACTCAGCCTATGGCAGAGGTCACATTCCAGATTTACTTTGAAGTTGGGCGGATATTGAACGCTTCAGATCGCCCAACTTGAACATAAGAGTGGGATGTGAGCTCTGTCATTGGGTAGCAATTATCTTTCTCTCATCCTCTGTCGCCAATGTTTACTTTGCCTGTGAGATATTATGGAACACAGTATAGTAACACTTTTCAGCACAGAAAACATCCAATGTTATCCGCTTCGTCGCAAGAAATAAAGTACTACTCTTCCCATTCCTTATGGAAATAATATTTTCTTGCCTTTTTCGATTCACCTACTTCCATCTAAAGAGGCATCCTTAAACATTAGCCCCTACTGGCATCTACGTGAGCGAATATATTGAATCATGCCAACAAACACTGTAGAAACATGTGAACTAAAAGTCGCGTTCTACAAGTTCTAAATGCATTACATTCTCCGACCACCGAGGTGAATCAATACACATCACTACTGTACAGAGTGATTCACGAGGAAAGGTAAAAAATTTAGGATGTGAATTCTGAAGTCATTTTGAGTTAAAACGTTCATGTGAATATAAGGTCCGTTTTCCAACGGTTACGGAGATATGGCTCTTTGATTTCACAAAAACTTCTGAGATTCCATTGTACTAACTCGTATTTAGAGACAGATTACGGACAAATTTAAAGTTTATATTCACGTATGCATACATACCTAATATTCTAGAAGTCGGGATCGATGTTTTCACACATTTTCAAAGGTACCTCCTTCTGCTTGAATGCACTGTTGCACTCGGGCGTGAATCGCGCTCATCACACGGGAGAGTTGCACGTGGCTGTCTTTATGCCGCATCCAAAATACGGTCGATTAGCACCTCTCTCGTTTCCCCGTTCCTTTGCTATACCAAGTCTTTCATCCAACCCCATAGACAGTCAATAATCTTCGATATGGTACCCTTCTGTTCGGAAAGCGTCGTTCATATTCAGCGACGGCACGCAAGGAACTTCCATCGCACAAACCATAAACACATACAATATCGGCGTATTTTGCAGTCGAAAATTTATAAGACATCTTGAAAAACACAACTTAACACTTCCGATAACTGTACCTGTCTAACTACTGTACTGTAGGTAGCTGACTGAACTGCTGTGAACCGATAAGTGATAGCGTATTTGTTGCGACATTTGTAATGCACCACCACCCGGTTTGTTTTTCTACTCTTACCAACTTCGCTCACAATGCAGATTCCAATGTTCTGTCATTCATCGGTGACCTTGTCTCACGTCAGCAGCATATGGTAACGTCTGATTCACATTGGGACGAGACGTTTTACCAAAAAAATGCATCTAGCTCCGCCATCGTTCGAAAATGGACCTATGTTCATGTGAACTTTTTCACTCAAAATGGCCTAAGACATCTTATCCTAAATGTTTTACCTTTCCTCGTGAATAACCCTGTACAATCTCTTCATTCCGCTATAAGTCACGGTCTCTCATTTTACTACAGTTCATTGTTATTCTCTTTTGTATCCTCTTTTTCTCCTTCTCTATCTTATCATTATTTCCCTCCTCTACTCTATCTTCGCTTTATTCTTCCCATCTCGTTTCTCTGTAACACCGTCATATTCTAGGCCTCTTCATCCTTTCCATGTTCCTTATCCCCTTCTTCCTCGTGTTCCATTTGCGCATACTCCATTTTCTTCGCCAATTCATTTTTCTCTTTTCATTTGTCTTCCTCCTATTCCACCTCCTTGTCCACTTACCTCATTTTTTCTGTTCTATAATGACCTTCTTCATTTTCTTCTTCTTCTTCTTCTTCTTCTTCTTCTTCTTCTTCTCGCCTTCGGCTGTTCTGCCTATTCGTTTTTGTCCTCTTGTACGAACTCCTCCTCTCATCCTGCATCTATTTTCCTGTTAACTTTTCCACTTGCATTATACCGGTCCTGCTTCCTAATGTCTTCCTTCAATTCATTCTTCCCCCTCTCATGTTTTTTCTTCTGTAACTCCTGTTTCGTGTCCGCGGTTATTATACTAGTCGAGGAGCGCGACTTTAAATCTGGCAGAGAACGATATAATATACAGAGTTTCCGAGAATGAAAAGTAGAGGATTTACGAATTCACTGTGAAATATACATTTTGTGTAATGGCTTGTAATTAGTTCAGTAACTCAATTTCGAAATAACGTTAGTAAATTTCAATATTATTATAAGCGAAATTCAATTTCAACCCACATTCTGACAACATCTAGCGTAATACTTGTGATTACTTGTCTGATTCTTCGTTTTAGGTGATCAAGATCCTCAATTCTTTCACTGTAGACTTCATTCTTGACATAGCCCCAAAGGTAGAAGTCCAATGGAGTAAAATCCGGACTTCTAGCGGGCTATTCCACGGGTCTACTTCTACCAATCCATCGGTCTGGAAATCGATGATTTAACTCTTCTCGGATCTGGTTTACGAAATGTTAGGTACTTCATCTTGTTGAAAGATGGTTTGAAACTTCACTTCCATTTGCTCGATTTGAGTAAATGGGTAATTCTGTAGCATGTTCATGTGTGCAATGGAGTTGATGTCTGTTCCAAAAAAAAAATTGTTGTGCATTAGGCCGCCTCAAACGTTCATCTTCAGAGAATCTCGAATGTGTTCATGTATCACATGTGGATTTTCCGAGCCCCAAATTACACAATTGTGACGATTAACACAACCATTTAAATCATTGATGTCAAAGCAAGCGCATTTTTCTGACCTTGACGTCATGTGTATATGAATAAGCAACCTGTTGGATTAAGAAAACAGTGTTGCACAAACTTCAAACGGAACGTGAAATTTTATGTTGTTATTTTTATATGGCTTCTTTCTGTTTAATATTATCTATATTATCTGTAAAACAGAAGTACTAACACTGATTTCTTAATATTGCACATGTGTTTTAAATCTTAATAACATAATAGAGAGTTAAGAAGGATTATTCACTTAAATTTCATAGTAGTATAATATTATACTGTATTAAGTGGATGAAACACATCATTCATAAAGAAAGTGGTATTCCAAAGAAAGAGATTGAGTAGGCTATGACATGATAAGTTGGAATTTATATTGATGGTATCTTTAGCCTTACAAAAGTAGTCCATAAACTAATCAAAACAATATTATAGTACAAAGCAAAGTTACCTAGGTACCGTACTGTATCTGTTTTAGGTGTAACTAATATTACATAACAAAACTCTTATCGCATTATGCTTTTAAGGTGATATTTGTGAGCAACTTTCTATAATCAGAATATTAAATTATTTTCTCGAAATCTGCTTAAGCTATAGAGCTGACATTTTTACAACACCTGGGCACGTATCTTTTGCTTATGAAGTAACAGTAGTTGCTTTGTTAATTCATTTCCTTACAAACAATTTCCATGCGAATATTTTCAAAATTTTCAATACACTACCTTCAGTAATACGTATATACTGTACGGTATATTAGATTTACGCAAACATTCTCTAAGGCTACTAAATAAATAGGCCTATACGAAAAGTTGAGAAAATATTTCTTTTGAATAAAAAAAAAAAACAAACTTGTGAAAAATGAGCATTAAAATTAAAACTTACATTCTTATAATGCACTTATACTTCTCAGGCAAATCTAAAAATTAACATGGATACAGTTTTAATAAGTTCTCTTCCCTTTATCCGTTGAATCAGTGCTGGCCATCCCTGAATATAGCTCGACCAAGCGGCATATACCACCTCTTTCGTCTGTCTCTTTCCTTTCCGCTGTAAAGCGCTCAGGCTCTCCTGGGCTCTAAAGCGCGCGCTTGCTCCTGTGGGCATAAATTGACATGCCTGATTTAAATGTTAGTGGCCTCATCAGAAAATAGGATATTCTCTAGAAATTCTGGTTCCTCATCAATTCTTTGTAGCATGGTAGCAGTGAATTCAGTCCTAAGGAACTTATCCTGTGGTTTCATTGGAAGCAAAAGTTTTATTTTTTAGGGATTAAATTTCAGTCTATTTCGCATGACGTGATCTGTTAATTAGGAATACCTGACTGTAGACTACGGCGCGGAACTTCTGAGGACTCTGAACAGAGGACGCAACAATGACGTGAAAGCAAACTGTTTGATTTACTGAAATAATTACAAGCACCTTCAATCCATTACACATAATATATGCTTCAAAGTGAACTGGTAGAACCCCACCATTCATTCTTGGAAACATTGTATTAAAAAACGATGAAAGTCTTAGCATGGCTTCGTTTGAGAGGGAAATAAAACTATGAATCCCGTATCATATTTTAGGACACGTAAAATGAACTTGTCTCTCATAAACGGCTTCGGTCATTTGTGGTTTTCTGTTAACGTACCTACAGTGACGTATATATTATGCAAATCTTTCTTCCAAGTATGGCCCATTGTGAAGCAGACTTTAATAATTTAAACCACAATTCAAGTCACACTGAGTTTGTGTGCAATCAAAGTTAGGTTTCTGGCGCCTTGTCAGTCCACTTGAGGTGTGTGGATATAAAAGAAAAAATTGAGACTGTGCCGGGTGTAGTTCCCGGATAGATCAGGCGGTATGATCCCGGGATCGATACCCGGCCCTGGAACCATTTTTTCCTTGAAATTGTTCAGTTCTGCTTCATAGAGAGCTATACCTGAAAGCCAGATTTGCTTAAAATTCAATGTTGCAATGCAAAATAAAAAACAATGAAGAGTGACTTGGTTTCAATACCTGCAGTGTTTACAATTATCATATACCTACTACCGTTACAGTATGTACCGGTACATTATTTCTCAGAAGATACCATTTTTGTTTCTTTGCGAGTAAACAATAAAAGTTAGAAAAAAGTTCTAGTAAAAATTTTTTTCTTTTTAAACGTAGTTTCCAATGGTACCTAATTTTAAATTTCGAAGTTGACCACAGGTATCCCTATTTCCGGTTTGTTACGGAAAATAATCGATTTTTTTACATAAGTTTTGATTATTATAATTTTTTATGAACAGCCAGTATCATATAGTTTTCTAGAAAAAAGGCTGATACGGATGGTCTGAAACACAGGGTATAGGCTATCTCTTAACTTTCTATATAACGATTTCTTGTTAAAATCATGCGTATCTAAATGCTGATAATTCTTTGTTTCATCTCGCGTAGATCATTGTCTATAAATTTTATATGTATTTCTCGTGCGTTGATAAAATTTACCAGAGGATTACACATTACTGTAACTTAATCCATTTACAGAGACAATCAAATATCATAGTGGCATTTTTTTCGTGTTTCCAACCACACGTAACTTTCAGAATTACACTCAGAGTCTCCAATACCGGTACGGGTTTATATACAATGTTTGTAATACCGTACTTCAAAATAATCATCTAGTTCATATGCGATTATTTTAATAAACATGTAACATGAATGACTTATGAAATTAATAACTTGTTGCTATACTAATTTGTATCTAGTTCTTAAGAAACATTAACAGTCAGGCGAAAAGAAAATGGTTTACCATTGGTTTTGTCTCTCATGAAATAAATGTAGTAATTCAACATGCCAATACGAATATTTCATTTAGTTAATATCAATGAACTTACTTACTTATTTACAAATGGCTTTTAAGGAACCCGCAGTTCATTGCCGCCCTCACATAAGCCCGCCATCGGTCCCGATCCTGTGCAAGATTAATCCCGTCTCTATCATCACATCCACCTCTCTCAAATCCATTTTAATATTATCCTCACATCTGCGTCTCGGTATCCCCATAGGTCTTTTTCCCTCCAACTCTATATGCATTTCTGGATTCGCCCATACGTGCTACATGCCCTGCCATCTTAAACATCTGGTTTTAATGTTCCTAATTATGTCAGGTGAAGAATACAATGCCTACAGTTCTGCGTTGTGTACCTTTCTCCATTCTCCTATAACTTCATCCCTCTTAACCCCAAATATTTTCCTAAGAACCTTATTCTCAAACACTCTTAATTTCTGTTCCTCTCTCAAAGTGAGAGTGCAAGTTTCACAACCATACAGAACAACCGGTAATATAACTGTTTTATAAATTCTAACTTCCAGATTTTTTGACAGCAGACTAGATGACAAAAGCTTCTCAACCGAATAATAACAGGCTTTTCCCATATTTATTCTGCGTTTAATTTCCTCCCGCGTGTCATTTATATTTGTTACTGTTGCTCCAAGATATTTGAATTTTTCCACCTCTTCGAAAGATAAATCTCCAATTTTTATGTTTCCATTTCGTACAATATTCTGGTCATGAGAAATGAATATCAGTTAAAATATACAAATAATGGAGTTGTTAAATATTTAATTAGTAATAATAATATTATTTATATTGGCAAAGTTAAGGCCACAGGGCATTCTCTTATTCTAGTACAAAGTATGAAGTACAAAGTTTATAAACCAAAAGACGGAAAACAACAATGCATTCTCGGCATTACTCTGAAAGATCAAATTTAATATCCATATAAAGATATACAGAAGAAAGAACAATAATCTAAGGGCCGTATTCAAAGATATTCTTAGCGCGGGCTTCCGGTGGATGATCAGCGAACTAACGTTTTTCGTATTCATAAACCAGTATTAGCGAAATGATATGATATGAATCCCGTACAAGTAACCAGTAGATAGCCGGGGCTAGTTTAGCACGCTCGTAGCGCGGCCTAGCGAAATGTCTATGAATAGCACCCTAAGATACTACGATCACCAGCAGTCGTTTACAAAGGAGATGAGCATGATATGTAAAGAAAAACTCGACTCCAGATGAACCCACGGTTTGAATATTTGAAATTCTATAATTGAATTCAGAAAGCCAGACGTCAAAAATACCCGCTGGTCCGATGAACTGAAGAACAACTTTGGCAGTAGATGGGCTGAAATAGCAAATCAGAAGAAGAATTACAGTTTGATGATCAAAAGAGAGTCAAGAAACATCGACTGAACTTTCCCGGAGTAACTGACGGGATTGCTAACGTCTGCTCCTTTCATATGAAATAGGTCCTTGCCCGGATGAGATGTTTTCGGGCTAAATACACTTGTACAGTCTTAGAAACAAGTTTTGTCGCACAAATATTTTATGTCCCAGAAAAGAGGCATTCCTTAGGTTTTGTATAATCACATTATGAAGTTAGAAACGATATATTTCACTTCCCTTTTAATATACGAAAAATACGTTTAAAACTTACAACAATCTAATTACTATCCACTATATCAACTTTTATTAAAAGTTACAGGGAAGAAAAGGTATAATAAATACACATGAAAATGTCACCTGCACATCAAATAATGCGATATAAATTGTTATAGCGAAATTATTGTAATGTCGTATCTTCTGTCTTAGATAATAATTAATTAAGAACGGATATTAAAAATCAATTAGGTACACAAAATCTATGCAAAACACTATGATTTATGTGCCATATTGTGAACTGTGTAAGTTATAATGATCAAGGACAACAAATGCACATACTTCAGAATTTTAAAAAATAATACAGGGAGCCACTTTCAAACATATACAATATATGTTATTCATTTTATGTAACGAGAAATCAAATTTCATAACCGTTCTGTGTAAAGTACTTAAATGGCCTAATGTATTCCTGAAAGAATTAGTTATGTATTACTAAAAGAAAAAAAGTATTATATTTTATGGAAAATGTAAATGTACTTACCTCTTTCCGATGAACTCTTTCCATTCTTCGTTTCTGAAATTAAATAGAGGAAACATGACGATTATTTATGTATCAAGGAATAATAACAAATTGTTACATCAATTTTGCAATTAAATGTTAAATGTTATGGTTTGTTTAACGACGCTCGCAACTGCAGAGGTTATATCAGCGTCGCCGGATGTGCCGGAATTTTGTCCCGCAGGAGTTCTTTTACATGCCAGTAAATCTACTGACATAAGCCTGTCGCATCTAAGCACACTTAAATGCCATCGACCTGGCCCGGGATCGAACCCGCAACCTTGGGCATTGAAGGCCAGCACTATTTTTTTTTAATTATATTAATGTCCTGAGAATATCGAGAATCCAACTTCCCTAATGGGTTTACTTGTCATTATACAAAATATAAATACCTATATGGGTGTAAGGGGTATAAGTGCCGTCGTTTTCACAGTCGTAGGGGACGGTCTACAGGATCAAAAAATGTCCCTAAAACATAGGGTCAAAACTTGATAGTTTTCCCAGAAAAAAAAATTTTCTTCTGTTATTTTATTCGCGTTATATTGCTTATATCGTTACTAAAATTACGAAAACAATTACATCAGTAGGTATATCTAGCAAAGACTTAATATTAGTTTAAATACATATTTTTTAGTTCTATTACGTTTTCATGAAATTAAATAAACTGCATGCTTAACCCTCAACTGGTATCGCTTTTTAAATGTACATTACGATGTCTAGCCATATGGGTCTATATTGACCCATAGATACCAGTTCAGGGTTAAATTTGTTAACATTCTGGCGTGAGAGACGTGGCAACACGTTGAGCAGACAGTACTCTGCACAGACGTACGTATATGTCAGCTGAGTTCTCCCTGTCCATAGGTCTACTGCCGAGCGGATAGCAGTTCGGTACCGGGTATTCGATAAACAACTTACAACGTCATTCAGAGGTTAGGAATAGGCCTATCATATGCTATTAATTTATGGAGAAAGTCGTCGTAATTCAAGTGAGGTAAGAAGGATTTACCGGTCAATATTTTCCGCAAAGAAGGTTACCCAATCGGCGAACTTTTATAGCAGTTTCTCAACGATTATTAGAAACTGTGAGTCTCTTACCCCGTTTCGAAAATTATACAAACAGAAATTTCTTTAAAAATGATACTGCTTTATATAAATTGGAGAGTTTTAATGTTGCATCTAAAAAAAGTTCGTGTGATTTTGTCCAGTAAATCATTATTGTTTATTTTTAGATGCACAATAAAAATTGACCGATATTGCCAATATTATTAGATAAAATGAAATTGAAAGTCCGTCCCTGGATTAGAACAGAGCATCTGTTTTGTACCGGTATGTCTGTATCCACTTCAGCTGTACTGTGTACTTGTAAACTACCTCCTTCCCATCCAGCAACGTTGCCAAACATCTAATATTATAAGCTTTAATAATTAGCTAAATATTGCAATTAGAAAAAAAATTGTGAGGACTTTTCTTTTCCTTATGACATGAACAATCATCAGTTAAAGTAATGACAGTTATACCCTGTATATTTTGTATATTTTTATAACATACGTTATCTTTTCATCAATGGAGCAAATTGAAAAGTAAAGGTTTGGGAGTTGTTTTCTATTCTCACTGGAAGAAAGGTAATTCGTGGATCTCAACCAAAAAGGGACTTTCGAGCAGCCAGTGGACGCAAGCCATTAAGATGAACTGTAATACAATACCTGTACGTACTCTCCCTGGTAGAACTCTTGACTCAACCCGTTGCAGAAGATGCGACGAGCAAGAAACGCTTCCTCACGTCTTGGGTTTCTGCCGTCATGGAGAATTGCTCCGAATCAACAGACATAATACGGTTCGTTCTCTCATCGCAGCTTCAATCCGTCAGAATGCTTCCTATGAGGTTTATGAGGAGGTTGGTTGCGTCTCTTCTGATGACTCTACTAGACAGGCTGATATCATAATTGATCGGCAGAAGGATAAGGGTGTCATTCGTGATCCCACAATCCGTTTTGAGATGCATGAGCAACAGCCACAAGAGGTGTGTCGTGAAAAACAAGTCATATATGAGCCTTGTTGTCAGCATCTTGGAGCACAATACCACATTACACATTGGACAGTTTTTGGGCTCATGTTCGGTGCCCGTGGCACGATCCCACGTGAAACTTTAAATCAACTTAAACAATATAAAATTTCTGATGCAACGATTGATGTCATAGGATCTCACGTGTTAAAATCATCCTTAGCTATAGTTAGTAATCATTTGTACCCAACAAAATTTTTACTGTAAATTATTTCCTACGTTTTCTTATCTTAATGTTTTTTCTTTTTCTTTCCAAGTGTCACAAAATTGTTTTGTTTACTTATTATTCTTTATGAATTGATTAGTAGGCCGATCTATCGAACCCTTATTTAGGGCGGCTTTTGTTTCTACAAATTATCTATCTCTACTTGATTGTCCCCATACCTGTTCTAAGTGCCTTTGATCAACCTTTCAAGTGCTGGGTGATTAGATTTTCTTACCACGAAGAGGCAACTTGAGTATCGACCAATGTGCTCCCATGTCCGGTTACGGAGACAGAGTGTTATCGGTTGTTCTACAGTCAATAAACTAGTAGTGTAAAATATTATTTATTATATAAAGAATTAGATCGTAATGAATAGTTGTAAGACTTGCGAAGTTAACACTAGGAATTCTTTCCTAATATCTCCTTCGAACTTCATGACCAAATTTTTTAACACAGATTATCGTACAGTACCAGAAAAAAGAAGTAATGGGTCGAGTCTTTTCAGCAGTACTCCTATATGTAGGCAACAAATATCGCAAGACAATGCATATGTAGCATATTTACAGGCGCTCTTGTTTAATGCATATAGGCTATGGAGTACATTGTATCTGAAACATACATAGTAAAATATTAGGCGGCCCATTTCTTATCCTGGAACTGTACATAAACACTTGTTATACAATATATAGAGTGTCCCATTTATCTTGTTCACCTATTATAACTTGTTTGTTTGGATAGATATTAGAATTTTTGTTTTTGAGAGTTATGTTAGAACGAGGGGTTAACATGATTGAAGAGATTTGGTGCATCTAACTACAATATGGTACAAGATACACGTGACGTCATCAATTTTTCAAATAGCACTATATACTTTACTCATGTTACAATGATTACACACATTAAGACGATTTAAAAAATGTATCACAACGTCACCTTCACAATCAATAACAACAGCAAAATGCAAAATGAATGCCATCAGAATGTGCCGTTTGTTGTGGTGCTTCATTCATCTTGTGCATTAACTAACACAAAACTAAAGATGACTGACGTCCGTACACGTCGTGTGTTGTGTGTTTGCTATCTTAATATGTAAACAAACCGCAACAACTGTCCACGCCACAATCCACGTACAGTGGCCTGCACGTTCTCCGGACCTGTCGCCACTCGACTTCTTCCTGTGGGGAACTATAAAGGACAGTGTGTACCAGAACATTCTGACAACACCAGACGACATACAGCAACGCATCCGGCAGGCTTGTGTGTCCATTCAGCCAGCAACATGCCGGGCAGTCATACGGTCTTTCGGGGAACACCTTCGAATGTGCTTTAATGTGAATGGTCACCATTTGGAACATCTTCAGTGACTCTCAAAGCATAACATTATAACAGTGAAAGTACGTTTTTGTTTCGTTTCGTTGTTGTTATTGATTAGGAAGGTGACATTGTGATACATTTTTGAACTCTTCTTAATGTGTGTAATCAATGTAACATGATTAAAGTATGTTAGTACCGCTATTTGAAAAATGTATCACGTCGCGTGTATCTTGTACCATAATGTAGTTACATGCACCAAATCTCCACACTCATGTTAGTCCCTCGTTCTAACATAACGCTCAAAAACAAAAATTCCAATATCTATCAAAACAAAAAAGTTATAATAGGTGAAAAAGGTAAATGGGACACTCTGCATTTATATCTGTGTGCAGCTTTGCCAGTTTAAGCTAAATCTGTCGTCCTAGCTTACACTAAGGATAAGGCAAGCTGACACTTTAACACAGTCGCCGACAGCTATATTGCTTCCTTACTCAGAGACAAGCATTTTCCATAACCTGCGCGTGGGAACGCATTGGCGCATTGGCTAACAGTCAAGTTGCTACTTTGAGATAAGAAAATAATCGACTTACCCAATATGTGGATAATATATAATTTATTTAATTACAGGGATTATTCAGAGACACCGACGATATGATATAGTAATGATGGAGAAATAATACAACGAAAATGAAAAGCAAATAGGAATGCACTATATCTGAAATAAAATCGCATAGCTATACTGGGACCTTAACAAGTTCATTTTCCTGATAAGCCAAAAGCTGGCTAATTTGGAGTAGAGTCTGATGGGTTCAGAGTCTGCCATGGTTTGACCAGTGGAAACAATTTGCGCAACCTAACATATGAAAGAACTTTCCCTTCTAACAGAATTCCAATAACATCTGGCAGTTTTCTCAGGAAGCTAATGAGAACGCGTAGAAAGTCATCTTATTAGAGCTTAGAGAGCAAACTGACAAAGTCGAGGCTGACATCAGCATTTCTATTGAGTCAGTTTCCTTCAAACCTGGAGATAAAATTAAGAGGAAAATGATGCTAGAACAGCAGAAATAATAATAATAATAATAATAATAATAATAATAATAATAATAATAATAATAATAATAACAATAATAATAATAATAATATGATGATGATGATGAAATTTGTGTTAGTAAATTAATACAGAGTTTAAATTAAAAAATAGAGCTTCCTAACTCGGATCTTGAAGATTGTTTGTAATATTTCAACTGATTTGTGTATGTAGTTTAGTGTTTTGATTTCAATTATGACCATAATTTTTCTCCATCACGTAAAGATTTTTCACAAAGTCACTCGGAATATACGGCGAAAAAGTAGTATTCGAAACGTATTCTAGTTGAAACATTTCCTTGCAAAAATAAATTAAAAGGTACAGTGCATCCTACATTATCAGCTGGTGCTCCTCCAGGATCGTTATTTGTTTGCTCTGAGTTAGGTTACGTCAACAGTGAACTATTTGTCGAATATTCAAACATTTTATTTGCCACTCAAACCTGCAATAGAAAAAGTGCTGCTTTTATATGTCTAACTATACGACCCATTCCAAAATTTAGAAACTACATTATCTCGAGGAAATGGTATGCTACTGTTTCAGCTTCCTCGTCATAATACTCATAGGCCCAGCCTTTAGATATTTCTGTCTTCAAACCATTTCAGACAGCTATATTATGAAGTAGTTCTTAGGCGGCTTCGAGATAATCGCGGAGAAAAGGTGACGCAGTTTACAGTCTGAACTGCCTGGCGAAGCAGATGGAAAATGTGTAACAATAAAAAACGCATTCAGGAAGTTTAAATGTTAGTAATTCATGCTCTATTTTTTCAATTTCATTTGAAGAAACGTTACTCTATTTCATTGATTTCAATAAACTTGTAATTTGCATTTATTACATTATTCATATTAAAAACTGTTCAATATGTCCAATACTAAAAAGCTTTCCTTCATCCTGTTCCCTCCAGATAAAGAGGTGCGATTTAAGAAATCCCAAGTGCTATTTAGGAAACGAGTTGCCTAAATGGCACCATTGACAAGTGTTTCGAAAATGTCATTCTAACTGAAAAATATTAAATCAAATTCAAGGATTCTTTTTTACATGAAAGGTAAATGTTCTGGTAATGTATCTCTGTAAAGGAATGTAGAAAATAAATGCTAAAGTGGTGTGATTTATGCTACTCTACCCTATGTATTGCCAAGAAATAATTGTAATTTTCCTATAATCAAAAACAAATTATAAGATAGGAAGAGAAGTCCTCGAAGAAATTAATTTACACATATTCGACTACGTATCTACTGAGATGCGACTGGAGTCTGTGGAAGAATATTCCAACGTTCGAGAGAATGTAGAATTTCATTGAACATATGTAGCGTATCGTATTTTATGCAAACGACATCCACTACTATACCCATATGCTACACACTTCTTAGGAGCCGTGAAAATAGAAAATATCCACACTCTAGGACATGGAGATGTTTGTTGTTCCATAAAGTATAGTGGAATGATCTCCGCCGAGCAGGAATATTGCAACGTCTGTGTTCTGGGGAAGAAAAATACTTATTGGAATTGTACATTTTGCAGCAGAACTCCATATGCTGAATAGCTCTCCTGGAAATCCAGTCGTGATTTAACTCGCACACAATTTGCTTGTTAAAAAAAGAACTTCCCTTCGGCTTACCTTACAGAAAAAAAATCATAAGAAAGATACAACCCTTTTCCATTTCAGAAATAGACGTCTAGATATTTTCCCTTTCTCTGTGTGTGTTCTCTTTTCTAAGGACATATACAGGATGAGGGAGAAGTCAGGTTATATAAGAAAATTATTTTATTTTCTTATTTTTTTGCAGTTTCCTGACATGCTACAGAAAGACGAGAGCGTGGAGATGGTTTTTTGGGCGGGCGAGTGTACCTTCTGAGCTATGCTGTGGAATTCAATCGGCGAGATTCAGACTGAAAGCCAATCACCCACAATTCCGTCGCCAAGTTGTTGGCGCGATTCAAAGAGATTGGCTCTGTATAGGGCTGGGGATGGAGCGGTTACTGTGACGTCATTACTCGGTTGAACCGAGTACAAATTTGTGGCGGCAGGTTTAAAATTTGGATAGATTGAGTCAATTTTAGAACGTACTTTGAAAGTGAAACCAAGCGTATTTTAAAAGCGTTGTAGTAAACGCTTTCACTTTTCCAATTGACGAGAAAAAAGTGCTTCTCTTCATTGCAAAATGGCGATTGCAAATTTCATTTGCGTGATTACAACTATTTGCGGAGTTATTTTATATATGAAAGGTCTATTTAACTTTCAGTGTTGTTATATATGACAGACGAAATAAAGTTGATAAAATAATTTATAATACTAACAGCTACTAAATTAACATGTAAGGTAAACGTTAAACGCTGCAGCTAAGTAAAAAAGAAGATAGAAAGAAACGGGCTCCATGAAGCGCTGCCTAAAGCGCTTAAAACTAACACGCAGAATTATTTACCATTATTGAAAGTGGATAAAATAATCAATAAAACGTGGAACCTTGAACTAAAGAACATAATGTTTATTTATTTTATAACATTACTAGCCTTCCACACAACCATGTTCTCTTTGGTGAAAATTGATAAATTAAAGTAATTAGGTAACATAATTCGTAGAAATATATACAACTATAATTATGATTGTTGAGGTAACACAAATCCAAAAAACATAAATAGAAAAAAATATAATGCACTTCTTTTTTAACATATCTCAATATTAATCGAACACTCCAATATAATAATAATAATAATAATAATAATAATAATAATAATAATAATAATAATAATAATAATAATAATAATACTTATGACTTTTAAGGAACCCGGGGGTTCATCGCCGCCCTCACATGAATTCGCCATCGGTCCCTATCCTGAGCAAGGTTAATCCAGTCTCTACAATCATATCTGACTCCCTCAAACACATTTCAATATTATCTTCCCATTTACGTCTCGGCCTTCCCAAAGGTCTTATTCCCTCCGGCCTCCCAACTAACACTCTATATGCATTTCTGGATTCGCCCATACGTGCTACATGCCCTGCTCACTCAATCATCTGAATTTAATGTTCCTAATTACGTCATGTGAAGAATAAAATTCATGCAGTTCTGCGTTATGTAACTTTTTCCATTCTCCTGTAAACTTCATCCCTCTTAGCCCCAAATATTTTCCTAAGTATCTTATTCTCAAACACCCTTAACATCTGTTCCTCTCTCAAAGTGAGAGTCCAAGTTTCACAACCATATAGAAGAACCCGTTATATAAATGTTTTATAAATTCTAACTTTCAGATTTTTTGACAGCAGACTGGATGACAAAAGCTTCTCAACCGTATAATAAAACGCTTTTCCCACATTTATTCTGCGTTTAATTTCCTCCTGGGTGTAATATATATTTGTTACTGTTGCTCCAAGATATTTGAATTTTTCCACCTCTTCAAAGAATAAATTTCCAAATTTTATATATCCATTTCGTACAATATTTTGGTCACGTGACATAATCATATACTTTCTCGTTTCGAGATTTACTTTCAAACTTATCTCTTTACTTGTTTGAAGTAAAATTCCCGTGTTTTTCCTAATCGTGTGTGGATTTTCTCCTAATATAGTCACGTCAACCACATAAACAAGGAGTTGATGTAACCCGTTCAATTCCAAACTTTCCCTATTATCCTGGACTCTAATATTATTTTGTACAGTAATATGTTTAGACTGTCAGTGTTCATTAAGACCACTTGACGGGTCATATAGCCTAGTAATTCTTCAATACTAGAATTTCAGCCCGCCTTGGGGATAAGAAAATAAATTGTCCTACAGCAGAAAATATTTAAATACAACAGTACCTGCGTTGTTGCCTGCTAGAATTAAGTGAACACGTGAACTCTGAACGTTTGAACTGACCTGTAACGGATACTGTTAACCGAGTAACTTCGGTGCTCCGCTGCAAAGCACATAAACCGATAGAACTGAGTTACTCAACAGTTCTACTCGCTGCGTCCCCAGCTCTAGCTCTGTGCACGAAGTACCGCGTTGTCGAAGACAACGAAGAGTCACAAACGAAAGGACAGCAGTCGCGGTTCTAGTAGCATTCAGAAAGAGTCTTCGGAAAAGCTGTCGACATTTGTCAATGAAGAACAATATCAGCCAAATAAGTGTCCTTCGAATTTTGCACGCATATTATTTGCAATCCTACTGAAGATGACCTGGACTGACAATTGGAATTTTCGCGAATGGACACGTCAACATATCAGAAATGATCCCCTATTTCAATCTTCCATTTTGTTCAGCGATGAAGTTAATACTTTACATAAATAATAATAATAATACTTACTTACTGGCTTTTAAAGAACGCGGAGGTTCATTGCCGCCCTCATTTAAGCCCGCCATCGGTCCCTATCCTGAGCCTGATCAGTCCAGTCTCAATCATCATATCCCACTTCCATCAAATCCATTTTAATATTATCTTCCCATCTACGTCTCGGCCTTCCCAAAGGTCTTTTTCGAAACTAACACTCTATATGCATTTCTGGATTCGCCCATACGTGCTACATGGCCTGTCCATCTCAAACGTTTGGATTTAATGTTCCTAATTATGTCAGGTGAAGAATACAATGCGTGCAGTCCTGCTTTGTGCACCTTTCTCCATTCTCCTGTAACTTCATCCGTCTTAGCCCGAAATATTTTCCTAAGAACCTTATTCTCAAACACCCTTAATCTCTCTTCCTCTCTCAAAGTGAGAGTCCAAGTTTCACAATCATAAAAAACAAACGGTAATATAACTGTTTTATAAATTCTAACTTTCAGATTTTTTGACAGCAGACTGGATGATAAAAGCTTCTCAACCGAATAATAACAGGCATTTCCCATATCTATTCTGTGTTTAATTTTCTCCTGAGTATCATTTATATTTGTTACTGTTGCTCCCAGGTATTTGAATTTTTCCACCTCTTCAAAGGATACATTTCCAATTTTTATATTTCCATTTTGTACAATATTCTCGTCACGAGAGATAATCATATACTTTCTCTTTTCGGGATTTACTTCCAAACCTATCTTGTTACTTGCTTCAAGTAAAATTCCCGTGTTTTCCCTAATCGTTTGTGGATTTTCTCCTAATATATTCACATCATCCGCATAGATAAGCTGCTGATGTAACCCGTTCAATTCCAAACCCTCTCTGTTATCCTGGACTTTCCTAATGGCATACTCTAGAGCAAAGTTAAAAAGTAAAGGTCATAGTTCATCTCCTTGCTTTAGCCCACAGTGAATTGGAAACGCATCTGACAGAAGCTGACCTATACGGACTCTGCTGTACGTTTCACTGAGACACATTTTAATTAACCGAACTAGTTTGTTGGGAATACCAAATTCAATAAGAATACATATCATATAAAACTTCTCTCTTAACCGAGTCATATGCCTTTTTGAAATCTATGAATGACTGATGCACTGTGCCCTTATGCTCCCATTTTTTCTCCATTATCTGTCGACTACAAATTATCTGATGAATAGTTGATCTATTACGCCTAAAACCACACTGATGTTCCTCATTAATTTCATTTCCATATGGAGTTAATCTTCTCAAAAGAATATTGGACAATATTTTATACGACGTCAACAAAAGTGATATTCCTCGAATGTTACTACAGTTGGTCTTGCTCCCTTATTAAAGATACGTACGGTGATGGACTGCTTCCATTGCTCTGGTGCAATTTCCTTTTCCTATATAGCAAGTACAAGCTTATAAATTTCGTTAGATAATGCGCTTCCACACTCTTGTGTTAATTCTGCTGGAATTTGATCGATTCCTTGATAACACTAATAATAATAATAATAATAATAATAATAATAATAATAATAATAATAATAATAATAATAATAATAATAATTCTTTATTCTCGCGAAGTTAAGGCCATCAGGTCTTCTCTTCCACTTACAAGTAAACCTTCACCTGAGGTAAAAAACAATGAAAATGAAACTTACAATTTTTGGAATCAGCATAATAAAATATGAATAATCCTAAAATTCCGTAACTCGACTGCAATTATCAAGCGCGATACATAGCGCAGTACACGAGACTTCAAGCAGCAAGTAAACACACCTTCAACTAGCGATTACTGCATAAGAAGGAAAACGATGATGTGGTCATTGTGGTCATCATGTTACTTAATGCATCGTATTCCAAAATCTGATTTTTTTTTATCCAGAAACATAATTATGTTCTACAACAGTGATAGCTAACAAAAAAATGTTGGAAACACAAATGTCAGTACACCACCCTCAATTTATGAAGGCTGATTTTGCACAAATCGTACATATTCCTTGTACATTTCGGATACAGTACTCTGTAGTGTTTTGAAAACGTTGTCCACTTCTGGATCCCAATTCAGCTAACACCCAACCATACCCATGCGCCTGTTGGAATCGTGGAGAAAGGAACTGCTGGTAAACAAGCGACTGTAGTTTCAGTATATTGTTGCGTTGTACTGTATCAGATGAATCATCAAAATTTACATTATGGGAAATGTGTCGAATCATATGCTTGTACATTCGAAAAAAGTACCTGTCCAAAGGTTACAACTCATAAGTCGTATTTGGTGGTATGATTTTCACTATTAGTTTTTCAAGACCATAGTCCCCTTCTTCTAACAGTTGCTTAGGCCTAATTGTATTTTCGTCGCAGTGGACACCATATGAGTCCAACAGCAGAAGATTGCATGTTACAGAATTAGGAAGGAATATTTCTCGTAAGAATTCTATCCATATTTTTTTGGTCATTTTTCCCGACGAAGTCCATTTTACTACAAGGTTGTCGCTCTGGAAAATGCGTTCCGCAACTCTTGCACTTATACCTTTCGGTTCTTGGGGAATCAGTAGTAACTTTGGCATCAGTTTTCCAGCTTTAGAAACCACCGGCATTATAGTGTAGGAATGTGTAGTTGCCCCTTTGGATTGCACGACACCACACACTTTACTGGTTCCTTAATGTTCTAATGTTCTCCCGAAAGGCATTTCCTTAGGAAACCCAAATTTCTTCTGCATTAAACACATGATCATTATTGTACATGTCCATAAGTGGTGTGCACTCACTTTTGAAGGTTTGGATTGATTGTTCAAGAGCTGCCTGACGCTTTGCTACACGTGATAATATTTTGCGGCTGACAATCTTATAATGCTTTTTAAAGCGACGCAACCAAGTAGGACTTGCGTTGAAGTATTTTTGATCTATGCCTAATAAATCATGAGCTGTTGTCAGTGCAATTCTTTTTATGTCACTTTCTTTTACAATTTCATTCGACGACCGCCGCAGACAGAATTCCTCAAGTGTTCTTCGGTGCACTTCTTTCATTTTATTCATAACATCGTTTTGTTGTTCGACAGCTTGTTTCATTTTGTAGAGGTGACTTTCGTGTGTTAACCACGTGAATTTATGCTTCATACTGCTCCATGACCTATGGTTAAACTTTTTATTTTTGTTTGTCGGTACACCTGGCAGAATCCAATACTCTATTACCTTACATTTTTCTTCAAAGTCAATGACTCGAGATGTTTTGGGAGGGGAAGGAGCGTATTGAGAACCGGAACTTTGTGAAGTACTTGATTCCTCTTCTGACGTAGTATTTGTTTTTTTAGTCTCTCATTCTCGTACATGAGGCATATCATTATCATCATTTCGTGGTTCATTTCATCAATGTCCAGAGTATGACTTTCTTAAACTGCTTCCCATTCTTAACTCTTTAATAAGTATTATATCATCAACAATTTCAAGTTCCTTCCGCGACATTTCACTGTTTGTCTCCTTATAACCCTCTTCTTTTAGTTTATCCAGAATTTTAATCACTTTATTCACTGGGTTCATCTTCTTCAGCTCACTGCACATAACATTACACAATAAACTGCAAGATACAAACTAGCTGACAGCGCGTCTATAGCATTACTCTCTTCGCTCTCGCGTCTAGCATTGCTGCGTGGTATAGTTGTTTGCAATTTAAGTAGCCCATGTCAACTTGATCTTGATTGGTCGCGATCTCTGGTGTTCATTGCGTTCGAGTTATAAAATTTACGTATTTTGCATTGGTTTTAATGCTTAATCGAATGGTAATAAAGATAAGTCTTTGTTTTTTTTATTCCACCTGAAGGTTTACTTGTAAGTCAATTGTTTTCCCAAAATAAACTGTAGAATGTTTCATATAAAATAATTTTTATCTCGGATAGAAACCAAAAAAGAAAAAAAATACATTAAACTCTCTGGTTTGAAACATAACATAGAATAACCCCCTGAAATTAATGTATTTACTTACGGTTCACTCTGTATATAATATACGTATAAAGTGTGGAAGTCGGTAAGAAATCTCATATTCTAAAAGCAGGTCACAGCTAGTGACAGTAACCTGAGATGTTGATAAAGCGTCGTAAAACCACCTACTTAAAAAAAAGCTAGTGACAGTCTTACTTTCATTCATTGCCTGAACCCACCCTTCCTCAATACACAATAGATAGTGTAGTACACATAGGACCCTGAGAGAACAAACTTTTCATTCCACAGAATATGCCTAGACATAGCCTTGTTCTCTTCGCCGCGTTTGTCTGTCCTGGCGTGGAGATCGCATCAGTACACTCATGTGTTCATGACAATGATGTTTAGGGATTGACCATGTGGCGAGTCTCCTCAAGAAGTACATTTGTATTCAACGCTACCGTGGTTAACTAACTTTGGGCTACATTCAGTGAATATATTCTATGATTTTGGTCTCGCTGAGGATATGATACATTGCAGTAGTTCCATTATTAAATTTTATATATATAAAAATCACACATGTTTCAGGTAATATACTCACAAACAAAACCAAAAGCATGAATACAAACCGTTTGTTGAAACTCAAGTGTTTAACGAGCACTGCTTTCAACCGAAGTACTAATATCTGACCTAGAATTTATAACAAATTAATAAAGAAATATGCAAATTTATTTATCTCCAACAGTTTAAAATTTTAAAATGTATATAAGCAATTTGTTATGAGTAATGATTAATTTTTAGATGTTATTATGTTGTAATTTATGCGTCTACATTTATTATATATCGAAACCTACCCTGAGCACGAGAACACACTCTTTTAGAGGAGTGCTAGAATGTTGTAAATTTACAATTTTGTATTTTATTTTTCTGGCAATAAACATTATTATTATTATTATTATTATTATTATTATTATTATTATTATTATTATTATTATTATTATTATTTACGTAGACGTTTAGCACATGGGGAAGTTCTACAGACGGATGTGCAGTAAAGACATTTAGGTGGTTGGTAGCTGGAAAAATGAGGTGATTCATTTTACGACCTACCAAAGGGCTAACAGGCTACGTAGGAGTCTACCGACCAGGCCTCGTCTTGCACGTCTCCACTGCTTAACGTTCGGACATTCCTTCCGACTATGTAACCGGTCAGGCTACCAACTACCAACCAGGCTCCGTCTTACACATACCCTATGTGTGGCTGACTACCCCATGTACCTATCTAGTCTGTGGCTCTACAGTTTAGCCTTTGCATTCAAGAAGACTATTGTTGGCTTGTACACCGATGCTAGACGCTTATTGACTTGATCCTTGAGAAAGAACGGATAAGTCAAGTAAAATAGAAGAATTTTGTGTCGTTAGTTGTATTTTGTTCTCAGTAAAAAAAAAAAGAAAGAAAAATAGTTCTCTCCACAAGAAAAAAAAAAAAGAAATTATACTAATTAACAGCACAGTGGTATGAAAAAATTAAATGTGGCGAGAAAGTATGATATCGACTTAATCACGTTTTTCACGTTCATCAAGAACAGGAAATAGGATATATATTTTACTTGATTATTTAACGACGCTGTATCAACTACGAGATTATTTAGCGCCGATGGAATTTGTAATAGCGAGATGGTATTTGGCGAGATGGGGCCGAAGATTCGTCGTAGATTACCTGACATTCTATTTACGGCTGGGGAAAATCTGGAAAAAAAAAACCAACCACGTAATCAGCCTAAGCGGGGATCGACCTCAAGCCCTAGCACAACTCCGAATCGACAAGAAAGCGCCTCAACCGACTGAGCTAGGCCAGTGGCTGGAAATATCTTTTGTGCGAGATCATGCGTATTTGCTTGGTTTCCGCACAAAACCAATCCGCGGTAAGTCTAAAATTCCACATTCATTATTCCCAACCTAACACACACAACAATTTCCCTCTTCTTACCGCTTAAGTAACATATTGATTTTACTGCTTTAGGCTTTTAACATATTATTTTTAGAGACGTTCAATGTAGTAATAATTATAAATTGGAAACTTACCATTGCAATTTCACCTAAAGTGCACTGTTAATTATTGTTTTTAAATATTTGCAAAAATTAAGTAAACTCTACAACTCCACTAAAGTTACTGCATTCGTGATGCATGTAACATTAAGGAAGCCGTTTGTTTTAAGTTCGCATTTATAGACTGGGGGAAAAAAAAAGACAGACGTATATCACGGCCTGCTGGAGTATAGTAAACACAGAACTCATTTTAAAGCAACAATGTTGAAGATAGATATTTTTGTTTTACAAATTTGCCGTCATTGAACAGAAACCAAGATGGAGATTTCATTGCAACTAATTAGAAATTCCTCTTGCAGGTATGTAATAAACGATCTTCGCACAAAATAATGTACGATACACGAACGGTATGTTTTCTTTCAATTCTCGGAAATTAAAAAAGGTCAACTACGTTTCGCTTTTTCAAACTTTTCCTCGAACATGAAAAGTTCAACATACCGCTCTTGTAACGCATATTACTATTGCATAACACTACAAATATACGATTTTTGCTAATTTCAGTTAGATTGTTTGGAGGCCAATGTTTATCAATATCAGTGTAATGAAATTTCGTTTTAGCGAACTATTTTTACCCCACATGGAACAGATGGAACTTTTCCAGAGCTGAAACCCTACTTGTCTATAAGATGATTGCTCATCATTCAATGATTATATTCTAGAGACGTATATACTGTAAATGAGGACCCTACTCAGTAACCTTCTCTGCTACGACTCGATCAGTAGGAACATACTTAGAACTAATAGTAGAGCAGAGAGAATTCATAAACAGTTTGTCTCTTTCATGAAGCAATTCTTTCCGCCTTCCTCCTCATCGATGTTCTGAAACAAATTCAGATTGACAGAGAACTCCTCCAAATGAAGGCGTTCACCCGAGGGTTGAATGCATGCTGTCATAGCGCATTGAGAAAAAGGAAACAAGTATATTTTTTTTAGACAAGCTTTTTACTAGGATAAGAATGTAAATGGGACTTCATTTTAAAAGTTACTAAGACAAGCTCATATAATTTAATTGTCAGAAGCTTTAGGTAAATACAGTTTTCCACAAATTTTCCTTTCTTATATCATTAAAGAGTTCGCTTCTAGTCATCGGTTGCAGGTATGAATTATATGGTTTTTTACTGCCGCTTGTCAGGTACAAAAATTTGAATTGTGCGGTTTTTCCTTTTCCCGGTTGAAGAAAGACTTACGAGGCAATGCATTTGCAACGAGCCAACGAATTACCTGGTGATGACTCGGGATCGGAAGTTAAGGCACTAAAATGGTGTTTTAGGCTCCTAAAATGACACTAAAATGGTGTTTTAGGCTCATAAAAAGGCACTAAAATGGTGATTCAGGCTCCTAAAAAGTCACTAAAATTGTGGTTTTGGCTCATAAAAAGGCACTAAAATGGTGTTTTAGGTTCATAAAAAGGCAATAAAATGGTATTCTACGCTCCTAAAAGGGCACTAAAAATTGTATTCCAGGCACCTAAAAGGCACTAAAAATAAAAATTTAGGGAAAATTAACCACTGAAAATTTATTCCACACAATAATTAATTTGGACTATTTCCTTATACGATGTTCTAATTAAATGCCAGTATTCGCTTTTTGTCAATTATGTGTAGACAACAAATTAACATAACACTGCATGACCACTTCAAAAAATTAGACAAGTGGTATTTGTCTACAGAATATTTAATTTAGTGTGCAGTTATTCGTCTCCATGTTCATAATTTGAATGACAGTACACAACAAGCAACTTTTCAAGATTAAAACACTCGCTTTTGTGACGTCTATTGGACAAAATCTGTTTATATGCCGAAAAGGAACTCGCAACATGTATTTAGCAGTATTTATTTATTTAATCTGGTAGAGATAAGGCCGTCAGAAGAATATGAAGAATAAATTTACAATTAGTATTAGATTTACAGTTACAACTACAAATAAAATTACAATATTAAATTTACAATTACAATTGCAATAAAAATCAAAGTACGAAAAGATTACCTGACTCATGAATGCTAGATAATTCATCATAAAAAAACAAAGAATATTTATATTTACTGAATTACAAATTAAATCTAGAATAACAAAATTGTATAGTGATGAAATTATCGGATATTGAAATATTATGTGATAGATTGAGGAAACTATTTACAAGAAATCAATTACTGACCAAGTGCCTAGTTACTTTGCGTTTGAATTCAATTTTATTTCGACAGTCCCTGATGCTAGCAGGTAACGAATTCCAGAGCCTTGGCAGGGCTATTGTGAAAGAGGATGAGTATGAGGAGGTGCGATGGGATGGTATTGTTAGTATTGTTTCATGACGACAGCGTGTGTTCAGATTATGGTGGGAAGAAAGGTAAGTGAAGCGAGACGACAGGTACGAAGGAATAGAAGAGTTCAAGATTTCGAAGAGAAAGAGAAGTGAATGTAAATTTCTTTTCTTATCTAGTTTAAGCCAACCTATTGCTTCCTGGGATGGAGTAATATGATCATATTTCCGAACATTGCTTACAAAAAGTACACACAAATTATGAGCATGTTGAAGTTTCGTTTTGTTGTCGCTGGAGAGGTCAGTGAGTAAAATGTCAGCATAGTCAAAATAGGGAAATACAAGTGTCTGCACAAAGGACTTTTTTCAAACAAGAGGGAAGATGAACATTTATCCTTTTTAGCACATGGATAATAGAATATACTTTTCTGCAGGTCTGTGTGATTTGCATGTCCCAGTTGAGATTATTATCCATTTGAATGCCAAGATTTGTTACTGAAGAACTCAAAGGGATATGCACTGTACTTACTTTAACGGGGGAAATGTCAAGGTGTTTTACAGCGTCGGTTTGCCATTTTTGTCCTAATATAATTGCTTGTGTCTTTCCAGGATTGATTTTAAGATGGAGTTTCTTTGTCCATGTCACAATCGAGACAATGTCTTCGTTCAATTTACAATTTACATGTACTTAAGTGACTGGAACGTGCTTTTACAGTACCATCCTAAATACATTAAACCCCTCAGGAAGCTCACCACGGTCTCACTTAGAACATTATACACAGAATTAATGGTTTCATGACCAGGATTTCTTGAAATACCGGTAACACTTTTTAGGTTTTCATATATTTGAGCAGCATACTTGCCATGAGGTACATATAATCTGTTCTTTGCATTCAAAAACAGGGACACGGATTCACAAAATGATAGACTGCTGGATTCCAGTTGTTGAATGGTATCTGCTACAAAAGTGAAATGCTCATCGATATATGCTAAGTCTTCTTTAAGTCCTTTTTCTTAAAACACACACTGAGCTTTTTTGATTGACAGAGAATCATTCTCTGAAAATACCTTGACAATTAGTGCTATTTGTTCAAAGTAATTCGCATAGTATTTTACTGCTCCCTACCATGTCCCCCACCTCGTAACAGGGTAGGGGAGTGTCAGGTACAGTACGATTATTTAGTCCTGACAGTCGCCGGAGATGTGCGCGTGAGACAGGCGAGTCCATTTAGTTACGCCAAGGGGTGTTTGGTTTATTCACTCGCTTGCCTTTACCGACTGCTCGCCCTTATCTCTACTCCGGAACTCTCCCACTCCTCCGATCACTTCCCCTCTTTCGCGTTGCTGAGCTGTCAGGACTAAATAATCGGTCTGTAACTTTTCTCTAAATACAAAGATAATTCTATAATGTGTGCTTCAAGCAGATACGTCGTCTATGTTATGCAGGAGAAAGGTAGATAATAAAGTAAACCATTACCTGAACTCAAGACGGTGACTGGTTGGTATGGACGATGGGCCTAAACGACATTTCTTTCCCCTTCTACTTGCCCTGAGTCCGAAAGTGACAGACTGGTAGCTGTTACCTCTTATATCTGCACCCCCCCAAGCTGTACACGCTAGCAAATAAAATATTAAATAAAGTACATAAGTGTGACTATAAAATAGTGTCACAGATGTTTGAAAATTACATGTTAGAGTGTATTTTTGTATAGTTCTTACAATATTTTCAACTAATAATTAATTACATTTAGGAATGTTAGTTTGTATTATGAAAACAGGGGGAGTGACACAGTGCAGACTGTCCTATTGTGTATACTTTAGAGTAGCGACTAGCGGTGGAGAAAACATTTATCTTTTGTTGCCAGTAGCTTTTTAATGTACCAGTTGATATAAAAAACAATAAAATTCAATATAAACGCTTAGTATGGACTTTCGAAATATAGAGTACCGGTAAACACTTTCAGAAATACAATTTGTCACTATGTAGAAAGTCAATTACTCGAACGTTTGTGAGATGGATATTAGCACATTCACTAATGGTAAGGAGTGTGAGTAGAGGGGAAAGCCTATCAACCAAACTGAAATGGGGTTTAGTTAGGTAGAAGATCTTAAGAATTCCATTACAATAATGTGTCCAAAATCTTTGTATACTACAAGAAATATAAGTTTTTTTCAGTTTCAAGCAAAAAAAAAAAAAATTAATAAATAGTGCTGTTAACTAAACATACCTATACAGAAAAGAGAAAAAAGAACAAATAAAAACAAAAAAGATACAAACTGTAAAAAAGACAAATATAGCCCATATAAAACTTCATCACAACATTTGACTTTTCGTGATTCGTATATATAAATTAATAGCCTTAAGATGCGTACATTCAAACAAAATAATCGTTTTCCTTCAGAAAATATATTCTTTAGGAAGAAATAAAGAAGTTCTCTGGTGGCTAGTTGAAGTACTCGTACATCGATAACCTGGGGAACAAATTGAAAAAAAAAACTTGTTCTAAATTTTTGTGAATTATGTAGCAGAGGTGCAATTGGGCTGCTGCAAACCATCAGCGAAAGATACCTCGAGAAGAATAAAGTGGTGTAGGCTACGTAGTATTTGTGGACATAGAAAAGGCTTTTGAAAGAGTGGATTGGAATAAACTGATGGGGATCATAAAGAAAATTTTCCTGGATTGGAAGGAGAGGAGACTGTTCAGTAATTTTTATATCAAACAACGAGTCAAAGTCAGGATAGGAGAAGAAATGTCAGAATTAAGCGAAATAGGGAGAGGAGTAAATCAAAGATGTCCTCTATCACCTATCCTGTTCAGCATCTACTTGGAGGATTTAGTGAAGAACTGTTTTAAGAACATGTGAGGAGTGATAGTAGGAGGAAGAAGAATAAAGTGTATAAGATTTGCTGATGATATGGCGTTGTTAGCAGAAGAGGAGATGATACTAAGGGATATGTTACTGGAGCTAAATGACAGCTGTGAGCAGTATGGAATGAAGATAAATGCCATCAAGACGATTGTCATGGTCACAGGAAGAAAAGTAAAGAAGGTAAACTTGCCAATTCTAAATGAGGCCAAGTGGATAACTTCAAATACTTGGGGTTTAATATAAGTATTAACATGAGCTGCAGCCAAGAAGTCAAAAGGAGAACAGCAATGGCAAAGGAAGATTTTAATAGAAAAAGGAGTATCTTTTGGGCACTTGTGGACAAAGAACTAAGGAAGAGACTAGTTAAGTGTGGCATTGTACGGGACAGAAACATGGACATTACGACCAAGTGAACAGAAGCAAATAGAAGTCATTATTTGAAATTGAATATGGAGAAGAATGGAGTGAGTGAAATAGATAGATAAAATAAGAAATTAAGTTGTGTTGGAAAGATCGGGTGAAGAAAGAGTGATGCTGAAACTGAACAGGAAGATGAAAAGAAATTGGTTGGGTCACTGGCCGAGAAGAAACTCTCTGTTGAAGGATGTACTGGAAGGAATGGTGAACGGGAGAAAAGTTCGAGGAAGAAGAAGATGATATCAGATGGTAGACGGCATTAACATATATGGATTATATGCGGAGACAAAGAGAAAGGCAGAAAATAGGAATGATTTGAAAATGCTGGGTTTGAAGTGAAAGACCAGTCCTTGGGCAGAACACTATGAATGAATGAATTAATTAATTAATTCAAATCTGAACCCATTAATTTTATTTACTATAGTCTAGTTATCCTAAAAGAACAACACCTTCTGTAAATTACGGTTACTTATCTTGAAGTTTCAATAGCAACAATAATAAGGATAAGGATTGAACGTATTCAGACTAAAAAGACGTTACACGTTTCTGCAGTAGTCTCGTCTTAGAGATGATCAACTTTCCTATCCGTTTAAAAAAATCCTAATTCGATATTCTAATAATAATTTACTGTAAAACCCGTTATACTGAGGAAACATTTTACAAAAATATTTAATTTTTACTGACTTCACATTCCAAAACAGTTGAACTAATTTCCGTAGAAACTTGAATGATAACCATTAAATACATTTTCAAAACAAAGCCAACGATATTTCACTCTCTCATTTGAACTGAATTGAAAGAGGTGAATTGGGAGGGCAAATTTAAAAGGTACGCAATCGCGTCCTTGCAAGGGGTTCGGGGCCGGAAGAAACTATATATGTGAGCTCCAAGCCTGTTGGCCACTAGTCTCACTCCGGGTTACGCTGCTCCACTGAAGGAGCTCTAGAAAATTTTGAAGGGGAAAACCGAAAATGGACGTAACCTCTTAGGTACCACATACGCGAGGGGGACGGAAATGTGATCAAATTGATCACGGGACGGGACGAGGAGGAGATGGCTGGTGTAGATCTGCACATTGAAATGAACTGTGTCATTTCGCAGTGCAGGAGGAGTCGAGAACACTCTGTCGTCTGTTGTTCGATGACAAGGCAGGTGAAGACCGCCAGGAGAGACGCCGTGAATTCTGAATCTGCAAATTGAAAGGTTCCCTGTACTTTCGCATTGCGACTACATGAGTGACGTTGCACATGTATTTCATAATTTATAGACTCTGAACTAGTGCATTAAGTTGTTTGATAGAAAAGGGGGAACTTATGGGGAAGGGCATATAGGTCCGTGGCCCATTTCTCTCAGGGCTCATCCCTACACTTGTCTTAACGCCTTAGGAAAACCACGGAAATACCTTAGGCAGGATGACTTGCCTCAATATAAGAGATAACCAATTTGGCTGTTAGGTAATAGGTTGATTGATTTATGAATTTAGGATAGATGTAATTATTAATTAATTTAAAGTAAAGGTGTCATAAGAATTCAAACGCAGGTCCGTAGCACACTCATAAATTTTATGGGATTGTAACAGTCTGTTATACATTACGACGCATTTAACCATTCGCGGTGTATTTCGTAGTGTTATTATTTTAAAAATTGTTATTATTTACTCACTCTTTAAGAAGATACGTGTTGCTTTTTATTTATTGCACACCAACAACTGACTCTAGTTTAGACTGTAGATTATAATTTTAATAAGAGTTTCATTAGACTGCTAATTAAGCGTAATTTCTATATAAAATACGAGTAGATATTCGTAGGTATGTTCTAGTAATTTTCGATATAATTTCATTTTTATATTTTATAAAATTCTGCGGGCTAAAGCAGAGAGATGCACTCTCACCTTTACTTTTTAACTTCGTTCTAGAATATGCCATTAGGAAAGTCCAGGATAACACAGAAGTTTTGGAATTGAAGGGGTTACATCAGCTTCTTGTCTATGCGGATGACGTGAATATGTTAGGAGAAAATCCACTAACGATGAGGGAAAAAGCCGGAAATTCTACTTGAAGCAAGTAAAGCGATAGGGTTAGAAGTAAATCCCGAAAAGACTAAGTATATGATTATGTCTCGTCACCAGAATAATGTACGAATTGGAACTATAAAAATTGGAGATTTATCCTTGGAAGAGGTGGAAATATTCAAATATCTTGGAGCAACAGTAACAAATATAAATAACACTCGGGAGGAAATTAAACGCAAAATAAATATGGGAAATACCTGTTATTATTCGGTTGAGAAGCTTTTATCATCCAGTCTGCTGTCAAGAAAATCTGACAGAATTTATAAAACAGTTATATTACCGGTTGTCCTGTATGGTTGTGAAACTTGGACTCTCACTCTGAGAGAGGAACAGAGATTAAGAGTGTTTGAGAATAAGTTTCTTAAGAAAATATTTGGGGCCAAGAGGGATGAAGTTACAGGAGAATGGAGAAAGTTACATAACGCAGAGCTGCACGCATTGTATTCTTCATCTGACATAATTAGGAACATTAAATCCAGACGTTTGAGATGGGCAGGGCATGTAGCACGTATGGGCGAATCCAGAAATGCATATAGAGTGTTAGTTGGGAGGCCAGAGGGGGAAAAGACCTTTGGGGAGGCCGAGACGTGGGTGGGAAGATAATATTAAAATGGATTTGAGGGAGGTGGGATATGATGATAGAGACTGGATTAATCTTGCTCAGGATAGGGACCAATAGCGCGCTTATGAAAGGGCGGTAATGAACCCCCGGGTTCCTTAAAAGCCAGTAAGTAAGTAAGTAAGTATTTTATAAAATTCGGTATATTACGAAAGAGTTAAAAATGTTAGTAAATATGTTTAAGTTTTGAACGACAAGACATACTAGCCTAAGTGTAATGAATTGAATTTGTGTAAAATATTTTGTTATTCGTATGTGAATTTACATAGAAGAAAAGAACAAACAATTAGGTACGATTTAAAACGATTGGTCAACAATTATTTAAGGATGGGTCTCTCATTTGTAGTAGACGAATTCATATGCACTAAAAGACGGGAAAACATGCATGCACGTACACACTAAAAAAAAAGCATGTATGCAATGTTAAAATTTTAAAAAGAAAAAAAATATAGAGAACTTCTTGATTCAAGCAATTTGCTATTATTGATAGTTTCCCTGTTATACATAATATTCAGACATAACTTCATTTATAATAATAATAATAATAATAATAATAATAATAATAATAATAATAATAATAATAATAATAATAATAATAATAATAATGTTTTATTTTCGCTGGTAGAGTTAAGGCCATAAGGCCTTCTCTTCCACTCAACCAGCCTTAATCAATACAATACATAAATTTAAATTACAAATATTTTCACTACACTTAAAAGGTTCTCCAGCAATTATCTTCACTTTCTGCTGCAGTAGCATATTTTTTATAAAAAGTTAGGCAAGAAGCTTTGGTGTTGTCCACACTCAATAATCTTTTTAAATGTTAAGCTCCTGTCAACATCATAGGCCTTTGTTGATTGTCGCGGAATTGCCCACAATGATTGGCCGATAACAGTGCCTGTCTGTAAGTTGTCTTATTGCAATAAATATAATACAACATACTGTAATGTGTTTCAATGTCTGCGTTTCTTCTGCATACCATTTTCCTGATTTTCCTTGTTCTTTATCTTGGTTTAAGCACTAGAATGTTTAAAAATAACAAATAATGCTTTTATGTGTGCTAACAGCTGAAATATGTATTAATTCCTTAAATATGTATAAACATGAACTATAAAGTCTTGACATTTAGATAAAAATAACTTTTATGCTCGACCATGCCGAAATGTAGTAATTATACACCTGGTAGCAGTCCTTTAATGCATGTCATTAAAGTACACCTATTCATTAAAGTTCAGGTTTTCGATTATTCTCGGATATGCAATCGAAAGACGAGGGAAACGCCACGGAGGCTGGAAATCCAATACTGTCGCAGAAGGTTATGTTCTGTTACTATAATAATTAGCGTTAATTATAAATAGTATTCAAATAAATTCAATTTGTCATCTCGTTTTTCAATTCTAAATCAATTTCCAGGTTATATCAAAATTAGTTCATGTTATTCTCTACATTACATCAAGGTCAATGACATTATTCTTCCTCGGAAAAAATCAATACTGTCGCGTCTGCGCACATCTCACAATTTACGAGCTATGCACAAGGTCACTTCCGATCTTCAGTCAGATACGAATCAAATGAATACTTCTGAATAATTTCAAGTTAGAAATATGGTCGAGCATAAAAAGTCGTATGAAACTTGCCTATAATGGTAATTAAGACGCTCGTATGGAAATTATGAAGCTTGCTTGCGCTGGTTTCATAAACAAACATGCTCGCGTCTTAATTACTATCATTATAGGCTCGTTGCATAATGTACTACAAACGCATTTATATAATGGTAGCATGTGATTTCCAACTATGGAATAAAACATGCAAATATGTTAAAATCTGCGCCCTGCTCATTACTGAAATGGCAGAGTTATTGGAAGTGTATATTAATTGAAATTTTATTGTGTATTGAAATTAATTTTTTCTGCCTCAAAATACTTTTTGTACTCATAAGAAGAAAGCAAACTACTACTACTACTACTACTACTACTACTACTACTACTACTACTACTACTACTACTACTACTACTACTACTACCACTACCACTACCACTACCACTACTACTACTACTACTACTACTACCACTACCACTACCACTACCACCACCACCACGACCACTACCACTACTACTTATGGCTTTTAGAGAAACCGGAGATTCATTGCCGCCCTCACATAAGCCTGCCATCGGTCTCTATCCTAAGCAAGATTTATCCAGTCCTTACAAACATATTCCACCTGCCTCAAATCCATTTTTATATTATCCTCCCATCTGCGTTTCGGCCTCCCCAAAGGTCTTTTTCCCTCCGGTCTCCCAACTAACGCTCTATGGGTATTTGTGGATTCGTCCATACGTGCTACATGTCCTGCCTATCTCAAACCTCTGGATTTAATATTCCTAATTATGTCAGGTGAAGAATACAATGCGTACACTTCTGTGCTGTGTAACTACTGTTCTCCAATCAGGAGATTAACCGTGAAAGGGATGTGTTTACTATTGCGTCATCTTTTGGAGCGAAGTAGATAATATTACCGTTATAACGTCAGTTTAAAAAAAACATGCGCTCTCCTGCATATGTTATTTCCTGTATGGAGGAATTAAAAGACTAGGAAATTAACCGTGATCTAATTTTGTAATTAGTGTAGTATAAATATATGTGTATCAATGTTATAGTTTGTGCTTTGAGAGTTAGCCAATGAAGATGCGTGTACCGACGTATGTGACCTTATGACATCAACATTCATTCATAGCATTACCCCGCTGCATCTCATTCCCCAGAGGCTTTCTCCTGGTTGGAGTACAGTATCTCCATTGTCCTGTAACTTCATCCCTCTTAGCCCGAAATATTTTCCTAAACACCCTATCCTCGGTGGTACTAAAATAAACATTGAAGTGCTTGGTCACCCTACGTAAGGAAAATTAATAACGTCTGATTCAAAATGTCTACAACGCATGCAAGTAACACAATCTGCAGTTGCCGTAATTCTTAGTATTCATTCCTGCTTCGTCAGCAGTCGAACTCTAGAATTTCCGCAATGGGTATACTGACCATCGACTCAGCTTTTCAAATGAACCAGGATAGTCTGAATCAAGGACCCCCTCCCCCTGCACGACTCCACAATTCGAGAGCAGCCGCTCCGGAAATAACCCCACCTCCTCCACCAATCAAGCCCTGTGATCATCCGCTTCGACGGAGAGGAATCCTTCACTGAAATCTTGGTTCTTTATTATGACGCCAGAATTTACGCTCCTAATCCAAGCCCAGTTATTCAGTCATCTATAATTACACTTGGAAGGTCTTTCATTTCTCTTCCTCAGTCTTTGAAATCCATTTTCTTATTTTTAAATACCGCACACCTTGAAAATTAGGCTGGATCGTAGCAGTTCCTTTGTCATTATCTACACTACCTTTTCAAGCAATTTTTTCAGCCACAATGGGCAATTATATGCCATTAATTATTTGTTCAACCTTCGTTGAGATCTAAGTGGCAGTTCCTTCACATAGAAACCCGGCTAATCGGGGATCGATTCCGGAAAGGAAGCAGCATTGCCACCATTGTACATTCTTTGCCTTGTACGCGCTGTGTTATTTTAAGCGGTGAACTCGAGCTCTGTTTACCGAATAACCAGGGAGTGTCTTTACTTATTAACGTCTAATATCCGTTGAAAATGTTCACAACGTAGGGACGAAATGGACGTAAGAGAAAACTTTTGCAATTGGAAACAAGGATATTACGTACCAATTTAAATACAAAAATTATATACAGATATTACAATACAGAGATTTCAGATCAATAGTGGAATGGAAGTCAAAAAGTAAAGAATGCAGCTTCATACACGATCATACATACGAGTGCATAGGCTTACATAATATTTTTATTATCTCTTTACACAAAAATAAATACATAATATTACAGTGCTTCAGAAATATAGCCAATTTCAAGATTTTCGTCTGTATACAAGATGGATGGTAACCTCTGTACAAAAATTAAACTGGTAACAGATCATGAGAAGAGATTTGAAAAATCTAAATACATTTTTTCTCCAACATTCACCGTTTTAGAGGAAATCTTTATGTTTCTATGAAGCATTTGCCAACATCACGGCTACTGCAATAGCTCCAATTAATCGCGGTCTGCACTCCTTACCTTCCCCTCACCCTCTGCTGTACTCAGTAACACGCGACGTGTGCTGCGTTGCAAGATTTATTTCAACGATTTTCGCTCTCGTTCAATTTAAATGCATGACTAAACAATTTAATCTGAAAAAAAAAACAAAAACAAAACGAAACAAAAAACAAATCAAAAAAATTCAAGACATTAACTGTTCAGATTATTATTACCTATCTGCTTCTAAAGCATTCAGTCATTTCTCTCGGCCCATTACCGCAATAGAGCGCTGCAAACATTGGACAAAGAATAATTTTTTCCTGCTTAACAATGTTTCATCCAAGGAAAAGTGTAATAAAAGTTGTGTTATATTTCATATAGAAGCGCCACTTAAATTCTGGTACATCGGTCCCTTCCATTCTATATATTATGTTTTCAGAATCCCTTTTAACTGAAAAGAGAAGATTTTATATACAATCTTCTTGTCTGTTTGCGAACTGAGATTTCTTAACTATTTGACAGATTTTGTTCATATTCAGATAATATGTGTAAAATCGCCTATAATTAATATGAACTATAATAATTTTAATAAAAAATCAATGCAATGGAAATACGCTCAAAACCAAGCCCAATTATCGCCTTTGTATGTTTTTCTCTTACATATTATAAAAACTCATATAAGACAATGAAGTTATAGAATTGTTATATAGAGTGAGGGAAAGCCAGTTTTAATCAATTTATGAGGACGATAGATTGGACCAAAAGAGGCTTATAGGGACAGAAAATCATGGGTTGAGAAAGCGTAATTACTTCGCTATAGGCAATAAATTCCAAAGCATCAACAGTTATAGATGCGTTTGATCACTCAATAATACAAAAGTTAAGAGAATCTCGTATTTTGCTTCGAAACTTAAGGATTCTGTTCATCATCGCTTCGTATACCTACTTTCGTGTAAGCTTATCAAGACTTGATGCATTGGGTTGAATCTTCTACTGTTACATGTTATACTTTTTTTACACAAATTAATCTTTGGACTTCGAGAAACATATAAATGCGTTCACCTAAAGTAACTTATGTATTTTATCTACTATATGAGTATCAGATTGAAATTAAAACTAAATAACAATAAGGGTGTGTTTTTCACCCGTATGAAATAATCCAGCTGAATGCTATTCCATTTTTTAATACTGTATATGATCTTTAATTAATTTTAATAATATAATCCATAAACCGCAGACTCAGACTAGAGGCTCATAACTCCTGCAAAAGACGAACATCGAAATATGCCAAAGGAAAATGGAGAGGAAGATAGTTGGCGTTTTACTGAAAGACAAGGTCTCCAACACGGCACTGCAGAAAATTACAGCTTCTGAGAACATCACAGAAAAAGCTCTCATAACGAAGTGGAAGTGGGGTGATCATGTAGCAAGGCAGCAACAAGGCAGATGGGCGCGAGAAACCACCATGTGGACCCGTACATAGGAAGGAGAACACAAGGCAGACCAAGAAGGAGATGGGCAGAAACATTCAAGCTGCAGCTGGGAGGGAATTGGTCAACCATCGCCCGCAACAGGAACGAGTGGAGACAGATAGTGAACAAACTCATAGAGAACTAAAATTTGACAAACTCTAGTGTATCTCACATAGTGAATGTGAATGTAAATACTGTTCACGTGAAATAGCTCATCATGTGAACCGAGCTTCCTTTCCTGAGGAGGCCCTAACCCTTCATGGGACACAGTAGCTTCATTCATTCATTCATTCATTCATTCATTCATTCATTCATTCATTCATTCATTCATTCATTCATTCATTCATTCATTCATTCATTCAGTCAGTCAGTCAGTCAGTCAGTCAGTCAGTCAGTCAGTCAGTCAGTCAGTCAGTCAGTCAGGAATTTGAGATTTAAAGTTTAGTAAAGTTATTTTTAATTTTCATCACTTAAAAATTTAAACCAGGAATATTACCATCTTGAAGGTTTGATTTGCATGGAAGTGAAAATTGAGCCTTAAGCAGAAAGGAAAACGACGAGAAGAGTCTGCAGAAATAAGGTTCTAAGACGTGTTTCAAGCCGCAATAGCAGTAACAGCAGCAGTAGTATGTGCTAAAATAATTGCTTTTAACGTTAATTTGAGCTATGGTACAAGTTTATTCTATTTCAATCTGGGGAGAGTGTGGCCGAAAAATTTTTCCTGCAGCCATCTTTTATGTGAATGAAATCTGACCTTGTAGATTTACTTCCCTTCCGGACGCAGCCATTCCAGCGTTTGTACGGCAATTTGAAATGTAGGCTATCTTTCAACTTGGTAACCGCATCTCTAAAAGGTCTTATTTTTGCTATATAGATTAAATACATTTTGTATCTTCTCAATTTATATCTTATATGAAGTCGTAGGTTACATGAAAAGAATTCAATTGATTCAGTTCCACGTTATGGTCATCTATCAATGTATTTGTTCTAAACATTACATTCTCTCTAATGGCCACGTGTAATTACAATTGATATGTATTCCCAACAGAAATTAATGTAAGTGGTCTCTTCGTATGCCATTCTCTGAAGTAACTAAATAACGTATGGTCCCTATCGATCTGCAAGAAGTAACAAAGGGTAAACTGTCATTGATACCTTTCAGCCTGGCAATATCTTATATTATATAATTTGAACTGGTAATGGAAATTACGGGAAAACGGCTGAACGGATTTTAATAAATTACCCCACATTTTGAAGCTTGGAACCTAAAGTTTTTCAGAAAAATAGTAGTTTTCAGTGAAATGTCAATTTTCCTACATCATTTCCCCATTTTCCAAAATCCATATGTCGTAAGTTTTGAGAAATAATGGTATTTCAAAATAAAACGAAACACAAACACACTACAATAAACATTATTACACGAAGGCCATGATCTGGAGGATTGCTGACATATTTAGAGTTCAAATTCAATTGGTTATTAAAAACTTCAAGATTTACAAAAATAATTTACAGGTCTGATTCTCTGGTGTGTAATTTTCTGAGTACAGCTGTGTATTGGATATTAAAATCTACAAAATTTGAGGTGGTTTGATGACATTATTACCACCAGAAATTAAATATTGTTATAGTTAATGCCATGATGTGACTATTTTTCATTAATTATACACATTAATGCTATATTGATGATATGAAAGCGAAACGTTTTGGGGTTATATATGTAGATATAGACAATGTAATATGAAATTAGGTCTTCATTTCTATAATTTACTGAGTGACGGCTATTATATATATAACTACAAAACTTACGTAAGATAATGTTGTTATTAAAAATGAAATATTTTTATAGTTATTAATCATGTGGGGTTGGGTCTTTTTCATGTACTTAATGGCGGTGTGCTGTAGATATTTATATGCGTCATTCTCTTCAGTATTGGCTCGAGAGAGCGCAAAAATTACAGTTCCTAAGGAAAAACTAAAAGGTATTACTTTCTGATAAAATAAGAGGCCTAGAAAATTTTGTAGTCTCTCGATCATTTCAGCAAGATCTCTTAGCAGGTTAAATTATTTTACCCTTTACATTTCAAGGTGTACATGCAGCAGCTATACCAAGATCCTGTGTCTAGCAAACGTGACATTTTTTTAACTTTCACCTACAATCCACAATGACCTGAAATAGCTACAGCATTACTCCCACATGAAAAACCCACTGATCGTCCTGACATTGTTACTTGCGTTTTCGCGTTGAAACTCAAAAACTGAAAGGTGATAAGTTCAAGAAAAAGTATTTGGCATAAAAACATTCAGAGGGAGTGTATTTCATTATAATGGAAGCAAATAATTTTCAAAATGTCTGGTATTCTTCATTGAAAATAAATCTGAAAAATTTTTATTTGAACGTCTAATGAGCTTAGTTTGCAGAATTTGCTGCACAAGCCACTAGTAACAATATAAATTTTGATCTTTATTATCCCTATTTAGCTTCAAGAGAACTTTCAGGAACGGTGAAATGTTACGATAAATAGGAAGGAATTGTTGAAATGTTGTACAGGTGATTCAAAAGTGCGGCGACAAAGACAAACTCCACTGTTAATGCAGATAGCGAAAAATGGATAGAAGGGAAAATTTTTGGAAATATATAGTTCACAATCTAATGTACTTGAATTTTCAATGTAGCATACACAGTTGAGACTGTACACTAACTAGTACGACATATCCGCCAATCCCAATGCCGCCAAATTAGCGTCTCTTCCGCTAGTTCTAACGAATTTTAGAAACAAATTATTAATGGAGAATTGTTGACGGTTATTTAACTTCTCACAGTGCAAATAAACATTTCTTCACGTTGACAGTATAAGAATTCAGGGGAATTTCATTCTTGCTTGGCAGTATTCCCTGAACTTGTATTGGCAACACTCCTAATAAATTGTCATCATTATTTCGTAATTTACCCAGTACTCTATGGTGATTGCGATAATGTATATGCTCCTTTCAAGGACGAAGCATGTGGCAAGAGGGCAGTTTTCGTTCTAATTGAGGCTCGTACGGTATATTCTACGTTGAAGCAAGTTAGATTCAAAACAACATATTTCCGACAACTTTTCCTTTTTTCCATTTTTCGCTATCTGTACTAATACCGGAGTTTATATGTGTCGCCGGGCTCGGTCTCCCTAAAGGTCTTTTTCTCTCCGGACTTCCAACTAACATACTATATGCATTTCTGGATTTGCCCATACGTGCTACATCCCCTGCCCATCTCAAACGTCTGGATTTAATGTTCCTAATTATGTCAGGTAAAGAATACAATGCGTGCAGTTCTGCGTTCTAAGCAGTCGACGACAGCAGATAAGGGGTGGTCCTCCAGCTTGGGGGTTGGACGAAGAGCTAACAACCCATCACCGTAAATAACAGCTTGTTACGAAACCTTCAAATAAGCCTCGGTTGTTTTCCACACGATGCCATAATCAGAGTTATATTAAAGATGGAATACACTTATATTAAATTTCCTTGCACAAAGAGCTACGTGCTCTAGGTCTGTTCCGATCTTGGAGTAGAGACAGAAAGGAGAAAATTGCCACTTTACTGTGTTAGTCATCAAAGCTCTTACATATTAACAAAGTAAGTCAAACTCTTTGCTCTACCAACATGATGCTAGAAATTTATCATTAATCTAGCAGTTGTTAATTGGATAAGGTAGCTTTGTTCGAGTTTTCATCTCGGTCTTCATTGCCGGTATTTAACGTCACAGGTGCGTGTGCTACATGCACTAATCTACAATCAGTACTGAACAACTAACGAGCTAGTGAACATCACAATTGTATATTTTAAATATACTTCGTGACTAGTACGGTCTTTGTTCTGGCTGCTATGTGCCTTTTCAATATTTAAAGAACTTGCTACCCTAATTACATGCTGTAAATGAGTTATATGCTTATTAACACAGTCAATATTTCATGATTAGCATATTCCTTTATTTACTCTGAAAACGAAAC
>NC_091132.1:125469605-125672105 GCF_040183065.1 Periplaneta americana | reverse complement strand
ATTACTGTTACAACATAAACAAAAGATATGTGCCGATGTGTTACAAAAAAAAGTCAGCTCTATAGCTTCAGCAGGTTTCGAAAAAATGATTTAATATTCTGATGATAGGAAGTTGCGCACCAATATCACCTTAAATGCTTAATGCGATAAGAGTTTTCTTATGTACCTAATATTAGTTAAAACATAATACCTAGGTAACTTTGCTTTGTACTATAATATTGTTTTGATTAGTTTATCGATTACTTTATAAGGCCAAAGATACCATCAATATCAATTCCAACTTAGCATGTCATAATCAATCTCTTTCCTTGGTATATCACTTTCTTTATGAATGATGTATTTCATTCACTAAGTACAGTATAATTGTAGTGCTATAGAATGTATGTGAATATTCCTTCGCAACTCTTTATTATGTTATTAACGTTTAAAATACAACTGCAATATTAAGAAATTGGTGTTAGTACTTTTCTTTTACAGACTATATATGTATTTATTCACACTGCAAATTGGTATATACCCGGTGGCAGTGGTAACTAATTACAGTCAACAATGACAATTAGTAATAAACACAGTTAATAAAAATATAAACAATAATAAATTATGATAATACTAATAATGATGATGATGATAATAATAATAATAATAATAATAATAATAATAATAATAATAATAATAATATAATAGGGAACATCCTAAATTAAATGAAGCACGATCACTTAAAACAACATTTAAAGTAAATCTAATTTATATCTTAACCGTAAATTTGAAATAAAATCCAGATATGTTCATACCTGCTCAAGTAACTTTCAGCACTACACTCATTTCGCTGACAACTCACTCACTGCACTGGAACTACGACACATTTCACTGATTCTATCTATAGATAATATCAAACAGATAGAAGCTATATAAAAACAACGTTCCGTTTGAGTTTGTGCACCACTGTTTTCTTAATCCAACAGGCTGCTTATTTATATAGGTACATAATCTTTGTTCTTTCTGTATCTAGCGCTTGATGCCCGCGCACGACGTCAAGGTCAGAAAAATGCTCTTGCTTTGACATCACTGCTCTACAGAGCAATTTCCGATTAAACTGTTCGTAAGTGACTAGAGCGTAATCTTCTAACTGGATCTTATGCCTGAGTAATGAAATGTGTAGCTATTCTATGTAATGTGTGTAATACTTTTAAACAACCTGTATATAGGATTACTAACTTAAATGCTTGGTGTAGTGGTGCACACATCCTCAGAAGCGTCGTGGTAATACTTCTAGAGTCTTCGCAGGGAATCCGGCTCTCCAGTGCGCGAAAACTTGGTTAAGAGAGCTCTTTGTTCTTACACAAGCGTGATAACTCAGTTCGCGAACTCAACAACGTTTTACGCAGTGGCGAAACAGAAACAAGTTTCTCTTTAGGCCGTGTATCCTACATTCCTTTAATTTGTTCCGTTGCTTTTCAGTTAAATAAAGCGGCAAGCCAACTCGTGTTAATGCTATCTAAATTAGCAAAATGAGGATGCCATATGAACAGCCTTCTTAAGCTGTGATATTCACTGGTTAAAAGAGAGAAGACTTTCATAGATCAGTCATATTATAAAGTCTGTAAGTTCAAGCGTCGTAATTAATATTTTCTTCGTAAGAATTACCTTTAAAATAAAAATACTATTCTTAAGAGATAATTGTAATAGGCCTATACTTTATTCAACGTGCACTTAAACTAAAGATAATGGGTAGTAAGAATAAAGCTTAAGTACTTTCTCATGGATTATACTTATGACTATGAGCACTTCCTGTGATTACATACTCGTAACCACTAAAACCTACTCATTTTCATAAGAATAAAGGCATTCTACCTAACGCGAATATATACTCATCTCTACAGCCTTCTTGATCGTTTAAAAGTTAGTAATTATATACTCGTGTTACCTATCCTCTTTGACCATATTGCACCGTGATGCTCAGTTTTTTTATGGACTTTCACATGCTATCGGCATGCTGCAGTGGTTTGTGTTTTGATTTTTGTAAATTTTGATAATGGATAAATAAATAAATAAATAAATAAATAAATAAATAAATAAATTGAAGAAATAAATTAAATAAATATTAAACAAATAATAAAATAAATAAATAAAATAAATTGAACAAATAAATTATATTAAATAAATAAATAATTAAATAAATAAATAATTAAATAAATAAAATAAACAAATTAATTAAATAAATATATTAATAATTAAATAAATTAAAGAATAATTGTATTAGGCCTCAATAAATATTAATTAATTAAATAAGTGAATAAATAAGTAAATAAATAAAATAAATAAGATAAAGAAATTAAATCAATTAATGTCATGTATGCTATATTATGTCATATGGAAATTATAGATTATGTTTACTATATTTAACTTATATTCCTATATTCGCAATTATACACTATAATTAAACATAATGTCATGTACGACACCCGTCACATTCTATTTGTCTGTATTTTAATACTACAATTGAGTACTGAATTATTGTATTTATCTACTACCTAAGAGACTAAGTAACACAATTGTACAGTTACCCTGAAAAAGAATGAGACGATTCTTGGTCGTCGGAAGTTAAAGTTCTACAGCGCGGTTCACTCGATATCGACGTAGGGATACATAACATGACAGATAGTACAAGAATTGTTACAAGGACCACAACAAGGACAAGGACCAGAATAAGGATCACGAAGAAGACTGCCATTTAAGGCCAGGATTTCACAACATAGCTCGAGTCCCAAAATATCATTGCTTCACTGTACCGAATGGCAAATGCCTGCTAAGGGATCTACATTCTGGACTGCTGCTATCACTGTCTTGTCTCGGTAGCTCATATAGTAGCGTGCCGATTCCATTGTATAACCGAAACGTCTCGTGTTCGATCCCAGGTAAAACTTTTTTTTTATTGAGGTGTAATTAATTTGTTCAGAGTTCCTCGACTGTCTAATTTGTCGAAAAATATGGAATAATTTATGTCCAATTTCTGGGTCTTACAAGTGGGCTGAACCTCGTCAAAAAAAAAATCTTACTTGGAAGTTAAAAGTATTCTTCCTCAAACAAAAATCATAAGAAACAAAAAGAGACCTGTTAACTTAAAATCTTGTCCACATGCCATCAGCTTCTATTACAGCTCTAAGTCGATCCGGCATGGATGTCACGAGATTGTGGAATAAGTTCTGATCCCCGGCGAGATCTTCCCAGGTGTCAACAACTTGATCCCACAATTCGTCTCGATTTCGAGGGCGTCGGTGGGCATAGGTGGCTATCCTTCTCTTTTTCAATTCTACCCATAAATTTTCGATGACATTCAAATCAGGTGACTTCGGAGGCCAATTAATGATTTCGATCTCGGGTCTCCTTTGAAACCATCTTTGAATGCTTGCAGCATAGTGCACGGGATGGTTATCCTGCTGGAACAGCAATGTTCCTTCGGGAAAACGTTCTCGGGCGGAGGGAAGGAATATATTTTCCAGAATGTGCTCGTAAGTTTCCGCATTAAACCGGCCATCGATGCGTTCTATAACGCCAGGTTCATCGTAAGATATCCACCCCCAACACGATATGCTAAAGCGCACCGATCTTTCACGTCGGTGCACATAGCGCTGATCATGTCAGAGACCATCCTCACGATAGACACGGACAGGACCTTCGTAATCACTCGAGATGGTTGTTTCGTCGGAGAAAATTACATTTCTCCAATCGAAATCCACTCGATTGGTAGCGAAGGCAAGACGGTCGACAGCTTGTGCTTCCCCCAATATTTCCATTTGCGCAGCCCTCCGGCTCCTAATACCGCGGTTCCTCAACCTGCTGATCACAGTCTGTGAAGAGCCGGGAAAGTTAGATGCTGCTCTTATTTCGTTAGCAGTCAGAAAGGGGTCCTGTCGAACTGTCTCGAATAAAAGAGCATCCTCTGCCAATGAAGAAATCCGCGGACGCCCAGGAATAGGGCGATTTTCGACCTCCCCAAAATTTTGGTAACGATGAACCCATCTCGCGGCTGCACTTCCAGGAACACCGACCAAACGGCCAGCAGATCTAGCCCCATATCCAGCCTCAACTAGAGCTATAACTCGCTGTCTCATGTCACGTCGGTTCGCCATTACGATGAGAAATGAGAGATGACGATAATACTTTAGTGTAGACAATGACTATTTAACATGATATAGAATTATTGAAATAAGAGGCATCTTGCATAGTAAGAGTTAATAAATCAACCCTAAATTAAATATCTAAATAACAGGATATAACAGGAAGTCCAATTGTTGCGAAACTAATCAAATTAAATCTAATTACATTAAATAAACAAACCCCAAGTTATGACACCACATTGCTACAGCTAAATTGTATGTTATTAACATAAGCATTGAATAGGTCCGTGGTTGTGCGTTGGACGACAAAACCAAACATCGAAAGTTCGAATCTTGCCGAGGAATGTAACTTCTTGCTTTTTATAATGTAAATCAGACTTATAACTACAATCATTCATATTTCTTACATTATTTATTAATATTTATAGCCAACATTGAATTTGTAAAGAAAAGACTTTAGAAATCTCATATGGAATTTGTGATCTGTAGTGACATAAACATAGATTATCTCTCGGAACTTTTCCGTAAAAGTAAATTAAATTCACTCCTTGAAACTGGAAACCTTATTCGTAGGGTCATTTTCCCATAACATACAAGCTGAAGTAACACAGCCATTGATAAACTTTTTGTACACAGAATTAGACTGAATTCCTATTCGACAGAACCTATAATCAATGGCTTGTCTGACCATGATAAACAAATCCTATGTGTTTCCAATGTCACTGAACAATTTCAAAATATTAATTTAAAAACTAAGAAAGGATCGTAATTGCTGTATCTAGTGATTATTTACATTTATGTCTACAAAATGAATCTTGGAAAAACATATATGATACTGGTACTACTGATATTAAGAGTAAATATATTGAATTTTTCACTTAATTTCATAATCACTTCAGTGGATGTTCTCCACTCAATGTTGTGAAAAAATTCAAAAGTTAAAACATGTAGATAACGCAGGGACTTCAAAATCTCATGTATTAAAAAGAAGAATCTATATGTAATGAGTTGCAATGTAATGATCTTCATGTTCTTAAATACTGCAAGAAGTACAGTGTAATTTATCAAAAATTATGAAAGAGGGAAATAGAATATATTTGAGTAGAAAAGTACAAAATTCAGATAATGCAATTAAACCTATTCGTAATATTATTAAATTTAAACTTGTAGATATCCTAAGAAAGAAAATATTTTTTCATTAAAACCAATGATTATAAAGTAGAGGATCCCAAATCTATTGCAAATTCTTTTAACGTATTATAGTATATAGTACAGAAATATTATTGACAACTTAAACATTCAAGATTTTGCAAAAGATACTGCAATTGGTTACTTAACAGATGTATTTAATAATAATTATTAATATATGTAATTAGTCAATAACTGCAACAGTGCTTATATATTCAATCATAACATGAATAAAATTGAATGCAAACACGTAGATAAAATAGTTAAAATTAACTGCAGGGGTGAGAATGAAATAATCCAAAGCCATACTTTTAACAAAAATTGTTTTTTGCGAGTGCATTTCTTACACATATGGGAAAGCTATTAATAAATTATTGTAATAATTACTCAACAAATGACATAGCCTAAGGACTCTAAACCTTTGTAAAAGTTTGTCTATTATTATATATATTTTTTTAATTTCATTTTAATTGTTAGTTTTTAATATATATATGCATTTACATTGTATATATGTGTGTGTATAAATGCATTCATTAGATTAACGTTTATAATATTATAACTTGTAATTTTGTATTGTTTGCGATCATTAACACTTAATTTCAGGACTTTGTAAAACTATATTTCAACGTGACTTAGCTATTTCAACGTTATTTAGAAAAAAAAAATTGTTGTGTAGACTAAGAATCGAACTCGCACTCTTCTACACAACACGCAGAAATCTTACCGTCTGAGCTATGGAAACGACATGAAAGCTTTCCTTTCTGTGCGGAGTGTCGATCTAGTCATGAAGGTCCATTGTCGATTTAACTACACGATTTATGTATATATTTATCTTTTATTTACGTAATATTATCATATTTTTTGCAGTTTTTTAATTGAATTTCGGAACGATGCTAGTAACAAACCAAATAGCCTGAATTTAAGTAACTCAATATTCGTTATCTTGTGTATCGGTGCTCTGGTCTCCGATCATGCGCAGTGTCTTACATCTGAGACTTAGGAATATTCAATCGTCTCATCCTTTTCCAGGGAAACTGTACGTACACTAATTTCATAGGAGTGGTATGGTAAATTTTCTGTCTACAATTAAGGAAGATAGATGTGCTAAATTAAAATCACAATATAAATTCGTTTTTATTGAACCTCAAAATAGCTTCCATTCTAAACTTAAAATGTTGATGCGAAAGGCGCCCGAGATGAAAATGGGCTATGTGACTTTTTTTCATAAAATGAGTTATTGGCTTCATTGGCAAGTTTGGGTTGAAGACTTTACACTGTGAAAGGTGCAGTTTCAAAATGGTTTATTTTAGACATGTAAAATGCATGGAGAAAATTAGTACTTGTATCAAAATGGGATATGTTATTAATGAATGAATCAAAATGGGATATGCCAGCCGTTATTTGAACAGATCAAAATGGGCTCTATTTCATATCTTTACATTATATTTCTAGAGCACATGAAACAGAATGGTCTATGTTTGCCAAAGTTTGTGTGGTTTAAGTTTTTCCGCCAGATTTTTCAGAAAACTAACATGGTTTAGACCTTAGTTACACAGTAATTATACCTCTACAATTCTGTTCTAATTTATAAGGCAAGGACTGTATTGATATGAAAAATATTTATTTAAACTAATGTAATAGACGTTAATTTATGAATTACAGTAATACTACGTCAGACAGAAGATTACAGGCTATGACTGCTCAACGTATTCATCTGCTAAGAGTGAAAAGTTTTTATGAAACCTAGAATGAGATGTCTCCAGATTTCTGATTTTGATCTATGATTGTCAGCAAAATTTGGCATTTCCACATCTTCTAACCAAGCAACATATTAAGCCAAGCAATATTACATGTACATTGAAACAGTAGTTGAACAGAGATAAGACAAAATATTGAGACATAGTGCATTTTCTTACACATGCTAGAACATGAGACTTCTAAAGGATATTCTGAAAGAATAGACTGATATGTAATGATATGAATGGAATTGAGAAAATTCTTTTGGTCTCAAATGGATGAGAGTCACAAAAATGCTACTATAATATCGATGATCTGTTGATGGTTCTACAATGAAGCTCCATCATCCCTGATATATGAAGGGATTCTATTCCCTCTTCTTCGACACAGTTTTCTACTCTGCGGCAATATATTAGGAAAAGTGGAGAATCAAATTAAAAAATAAGAGGTAATTGTGTTGCCAAAAGAATATCATATTATCACTGGGAAACATGCAACTGTAATCAAGGTTGGCAATGAAGAATGTCCAGTCCGTAAGTGAAAGAAATTTACAAAAGACATGGTGAAACCGACCAGCTCCATTCTATTTAAGATCTCAGAATTTAAACATCTATATTTTCTTCATCTTATTTAAAGGACAAGCATGTTTACGCTTTTAGAGCAAACAATATTTATCATATGACTGTGCAAACGAGGAAAATTTTTCTGTACGTTATCAATACATCGATACATCATGGATGTAGAAGGATTGTTGTAGAAACATTTTAAATTGTTCTGGGAAGGAGAAGACCATTCGCAGATAAACCTGCAAATTCGTATGACCAGGAATGTGCCAACAAACGAACAAGATGGAGAAGAGGACGTTAATGGCCTTTGCACATGCTTTTCCCTTGTTAGGTTAGGTTAGGTCACGGTGGCTACGGGCGGTTAGGACGACCCTTTGCACATCGGTCATACTAAGACCTATTGTGCACCCCGAATTTATGGGATGAATGAGGATGAGGGTGTACCAGCCAACCGGCCGCATGTCACCCCTCATCTGCTCACCCAATGGAGGCCTCCTACCCTCACACCGAAAAGGTGACCAAGCAGCATAAGATCCATTCCAACGGTCCTTCCAAGGTATCGGAGTGCCCTTGGAAGTGCTCTTAAGGAATGGATCCTCACAGAGATATAGCGGAAGGACCACATCTGTGGAGTAACGGTTAGCGCGTCTAGCCGCGAAACCAGGTGGCCCGGGTTCGATTTCCGCTCGGGGCAAATTACCTGGTTGAGGTTTTTCCGGGGTTTTCCCTCAACCCAATATGAGCAAATGCTGGGTAACTTTCGGTGTTGGAGCCCGGACTCATTTCACCGGCATTATCACCTTCATCTCATTCAGACGCTAAATAACCTAAGATGTTGACAAAGTGTTGTAAAATAACCTACTAAAATAAAAATAAAAATATAGCAGAAGGGTGGGAACCAAAGAACGGTTGGCTATTGAATGAGATGAGAAAGATGAATGATTTGATATGAAAATCTAAATTCTTTTTCTACATGGGAGGGGAAGAGAAAATGGAAGATTGCAATGAAAATTCCAACCCGGCATTTGGCTAAGCAACATTCAGGTTAGTTGGTCTGGGAATCGAACCACGAACCCCCGAATGCAAGTCCCATGCGAAACACTCGGATATTTTCCTTGTTAAAGATTCCTGTGAACATGCATAAAGAGTGATTTTTTTACAATTTTCGTAAAACCATGCAATTACTCTAATTATTGAGTAAAACACTTTCCGGTTTTTGAAGTTTCCTGTGACTGTTTTGGGAATAGTGCTAATAAAAATAAAATTAAAAGTATTTCGAAATCTTTATTTTAACGAAATCATGTTCAAAAGCATAATTAGATCAAGTAATGTAAAATTAGAGTAATGAGTTTCAAAATAAATTCATCGAAATGGGATATCAAAATTTAAATTTTCGTACAAAACGAATATTTGGACATTATGATTTGAATAAACATGGTAGCCATGTTTACTACTGACGTCTTCATCAATTATAGCCATTCCCGCAATTGTATCTTTCTTGTATGAGATGTAGGACATTTTTGCATTTTTCTTAAAATTTACTTTGGATGACATAGCCCATTTTGATCTCGGGCCCCTCAGATTATGATAACACGTAAAATTCTCTTCATATTAAAATAACATAGTTACGTAATTATTTCTGCAACATATTATGCAATAAGAAGTAAACGGAACTTATGGCCACATTACACTAAATAAAGCTTAGCAATGATAAGCAATAAAGTTATAATATAATATTTCACTGAGCTCCATACACTGAAGTAGAAAACCCGAACATACATTACGGCCTGGTCTAGATCGAAAAGGCATTGATTGTGCCGTATTTCGCTCTGCTGTGAAAAGTTGTGTAAATTTTGAAATGTTCTTTATCGGTTGTAATAACTGTAAATGGGTAAAATACAATAATTTGAATAATAATATGGGACAAGGAGACGTTTGTGGTACCATAAATATTGTAAGGAAAAGAGGTCAGAGTTATCCTTCTTCCGAAAGATCCAGGAAGATGAGTTTATAAAATATAATATATACTTTATGAAAATAATATATAAACCTTATGTATTTCATATTTAAAAGTGGAAGGAAGGTTTTAATTTTTTCAAAAGGTTACCATGTCGATAGTACAATACATTTTATCGTCTGCTGGGGAAAGGGTTTGTGATGAGGCGATAGTAGCGATCCTGGTGGTTTGCAACTATCAATGGATGCATATTTCAACTGTCTATGTTTGCATATTTAGTAAGTATTGACCTTCGTGACTGTATATACTAGACTGTGGTACTGCAGTAATTTCCTTTATTTAGCAGAAGGAATGACCAAAACCACTGCGATGTTTTATAGTATGTATACATTACTTCACTAACACCTGACTTTAGCAGCTGTCGTGGTTTGAATTGCATTATGGTCTAGGATTTTTGGAAACGGAACTAGTTCCAAAACAATATAATATTTTGGTGATTATTAAGTTGTCAGATGCTTGCTGTTATTTTTTGAACTGCAGCACTCGGAAAAGTTTCGGAAAGAGAACGACTTTTCCCAACACTTTGCTATGGAAATCTTAAAATCTGACCCCATACGTTCAAGTCTTTTAATCGTGAATGAAATTCCCTACATAACAAAGCAACTAATAAAGGAATCTAAATTTTCTAAGGGAAGAGTTTTTTTTTTCAAAAGAATTCAAGATGGGATTCTACATTAAGTCTGCATACATTATGGACACACCTTATTGGGTAAAATTACAAAAGGGCCGAGGCAATGTTTATGATCCCATTCAATTTGATCTATCAAAAGTTTTTCTTCCGAACAAGTGCAATAAACCTGTTGCATTATCAGAAGAAAAACTTGAAGATATTCAGGAACTTTCAAATTACATCTCCCATTTCATCGCCGATATTTCAGTGCTATAATTAATGGACAACAAGATGATCAAATAATAGACTTGGCCATAGAAGAATACGACGGCGTCGTTGATTATTGAAGATTTCGCTAATACATCTGACACAGCTTATTATACGGTATGTAAAGAGAATTGTTTAACTTAAATTCTATCATCATCATCATCATCATCATCATCATCATCATCATCATCATCATCATCATCATCATCATCATCATCATCATCATCATCATCAGCAGCAGCAGCATCAGCAGCAGCAGCAGCAGCAGCAGCAATAGTGATGGTAGTGGGAGTAGGCTTAATTTAGGCCTATTAGCATGTATCTCTATAGAGGCACATACGCCACTCAAAGGTAAGCAACTAACCGATTCATTGAACTTCAAACGAATTTTACGAGAAAGAGGAATTTGGCGCATAAGTCATTGCTATTTCAAACGCCTCATACACAGGCTGTTTCCGGGCAAGTATTACAAACTTTCAGGGATGATGGGGAAGGGCACATTTATCAATTTGAGATAAGGAATCCTGGTCCGGAAATGACTACCACACACCCCCATTTACTGAACAGTGTGAAAGAAATTTCATGCAGTGAGTGAAAACAAGTTGTTAAAACTTCCTGTTGAACTGTAATTAACTATTCTATTGTGCAATGTAGGGTAAGGTTGCGTATATCGCACCACTTTAGCATTTATAATTTTTATTGAACGATACAGTTTTTATTTTCTACATTCCTTTACAGAAATACATTCCCAGAACATTTACCTTTCATGTAAAAAAGAATCCTTGAATTTGATTTAATATTTGTGAAGTAGAATGACATTTTCGAAACACTTGTCAATGGTGCCATTTAGGCAACTCGTTTCCTAAATAGCACCTGCGGTTTCTTAAATCGCACCTCTTTAACTGCAGGGAACAGGATGAAGGAAAGCTTTTATATTGAACATATTGAACAGTATTTAATATGAATAATGTAATAAATGCAAATTACAAGTTTATTGAAATTAATCGAAGAGAGTAACGCATCTTCAAATGAAATTGAAAAAAATAGAGCATAAATTACCTAACATTTAAACTTTCTGAATGCGTTTTTTATTGTTACACATTTGCCATGTGCTTCACCAGGCAGTTCAGACTGTAAACTGCGTCACCTTTCCTCCACGATTATCTCGAAGCCACCTAAGAACTGCTTCATGATTTAGCTGTCTCAAATGGTTTGAAGATAGAAACATCTAAAGGCTGGGCCTCTGAGTATTATGACGAGGAATCTGAAATAGGAGCACATCACTTTCCCGAGATAATCTAGCTTCTAAATTTTTGGAATGGTTCGTATAGGTGGATATACAGAAGCAGCACTTTTTTCTATGGCAGGTTTGAGTGGCAAATAAAATGTTTGAGCTATTCGACAAATAGTTCACTGTTGATGTAACCTGAATCAGAGCAAACAAATAACGATCCTGGAAGAACACCAGATGATATGTAGGATGCACTGTTTGACGTTAAAAAATTTTCATAGGTGGCACAAAATATCTGGTGCGCTTGTACAACACACACTTGTTGTATTAACGCCCCTTTCACCACTTGATATTGCACCCACCTGATGCATTCCTCGTTCAGTTAAAATTTTTGGGCCTTCTTTTGTACGGCTAGAATTGCTACAGTTGCTCATATCGCACCGGTACGAATTAGGCACCTACAAAGTGGTGCGAATTAAGAAACTACGTCATAAGTTGTTATTATTTACTTCATTCTAGCCTATAATCACCACATGTTCGAAAATCGTACTAAGTTAAATGTTCTTTAATATTTCTTTTAACCAATAACATCTTAAGATTATGGATTCCTTTGCATACAAATCAGTTATTTAGTTACAAAATGTTAGCTAAATATACATCCACCTGAGCGATTATATTAAATACTCTATCACCACGTTGCTAGCACAAAGAAGTGGCAGAAATCAAGTGACATGGTGGAAGTTCATATGGTAGATTGTAACAATACCACTAGATGCTACACTACTACAGTAACTTGTTTTAAACTAGCAGTGGTGCCATTTAGGAAGCGGTGCTGTTTATGCTACTCTACTCTAACAAAGCCTGAAGATGGATTTTTGAAATTTAATATTTTCTTCTGCACAGTAACATTATTATTTTGTTTCGCACAGGACATGATACGGGGGAAATAATTTGGAATTAATTTCTTTGGCATTACAATACATTAATTTGTACTGACTAGTTAAATTAGCACTAATATGAAACGCCAAATCCTAATTAGTCATCATGTAATTGACACTAAAATAACCTCGGTGTGTTTTATTTTGTGGCTCATTTTGGGGAAGCCATTGAAAGTTCTTTGAATAAATTGGATCGTGTGTCCATGGTATTGTTGGGCCGTGGTATTGTTTTGAGGTAATGGATATCCTGGAAAATAGTATTGGGTCTGGTAATTATGTTGGCGGAGGTTTTAATAAGAATTTAATGCATACTAACGTAATGAAACTGTATGAATTTAGTGCATATTTTTTTACCTGTTGGTTCTTTTTTCTCTCTTTCCTCCGTTCTTTCTTGTTTTTATTTCTTCCTTTAATTCTTGTTCGTTTATTCTTTCTTTCTTTCTTCTCTTTTTCTTTCCTCCGTTCTTTTTGTTTTTCTTTCATCCTTTATTTCTTGATCGTTTATTCTTTCTTTCTTTCTTTCCTCCGTTCTTTCTTATTTTCTTTCTTCCTTTAATTCTTGTTCGTTTATTCTTTTTTTTCTTTCTTTCTTTCTTTCTTTCTTTCTCTCTTTCCTGCGTTCTTTCTAGTTTTTTTCTACCTTTAATTCTTGTTCGTTTATTCTTTCTTTCTTTCTCTCTTTCCTCCGTTTTCTCTTGTTTTCCTTCTTCCTTTATTTCTTGTTCGTTTATTCTTTCTTGTTTTTCTTTCTTCATTTAATTCTTGTTCGTTTATTATTTCTTTCCTTCTTTCTTTTCTCTTTCATCCGTTTTTTCTTGCTTTTCTTTCTTCCTTTAATTTTTGTTCGTTTCTTCTTTCTTTCTTTCTCTCTCTTTTTCCTCCGTTCTTTCTTGTTTGTTTATTCTTTCTTTCTTTCTCTCTTTCCTCCGTTCTTTCTTGTTTTTCTCTCTACCTTTATTTCTTGTTCGTTTTTCTTTCTTTCTTTTTTTCTTTATTTCTTTCTCTATTTCTTTCCTCCGTTCTTTCTTCTTTTTCTTTCTTCCATTATTTCTTGTTCGTTTATTCTTTCTTTCTCCCTTTCTTTTCTCCGTTCTTTCTTGTTTTTCTTTCTTCCTTTATTTCTTGTTCGTTTATTCTTTCTTTCTTTCTCTCTCTCTTTCCTCCGTTCTTTTTTTTCCTTTCTACCTTTAATTCTTTTCGTTTATTCTTTCTTTTTTCTTTCTTTTTCTCTTTTTTCTCTTTTTCCTCCGTTCTTTCTTGTTTTCTTTCTTCCTTTATTTCTTGTTGGTTTATTCTTTCTTTCTCTCTTTCTCTTTCCTGCGTTCTTTCTTGTTTTTCTTTCTTCCTTTATTTCTTGTTCGTTTATTCTTTCTTTCTCTCTCTCTCTTTCCTCCGTTCTTTCTTGTTTTTCTCTCTTCCTTTATTTCTTGTTTGTTTATTCTTTCTTTCTTTCTTTCTGTCTTTCTTTCCTCCGTTCTTTTTTGTTTTTCTTTCTTCCTTTAATTGCAGTTCGTTTTTCTTTCTTTCTTTCTTTCTTTCTTTCTTTCTTTTCTACCTTTAATTCTTGTTCGTTTATCCTTTTTCTTTTTTTTTTCTCTCTTTCCTCCGTTCTTTCTTGTTTTTCTTTCTTCCTTTATTTCTTGTTCGTTTATTCTTTCTTTCTTTCTTTCTTTCTCTCTTACTTTCCTCCGTTGTTTTTTGTTTTTCTTTATTCCTTTAATTCCCGTTCGTTTATTCTTTCTTTTCTTCTTTATAATCAGAATTTAATGCCTACGAACATAATGAAACTGTATGAATTTAGTGCATATTTTTTTACCTGTTGGTTCAATGGAATACTAACAAAAGCGGCGGCGCGGTGTTTCTTCCATGAAGGAGATAACAGCGGATGACAGCTGGAGTGGAGATTGTTATGTTGTATGCACATATTACACAACAGGTGAAGTTTACTCCGACGACAGGCATGTAAGAGAGGATAATATCGTTTATTCACTTTGTTTATAGTATCGTAACTGACTCTACACGAGCCTTACGGCGAAAGAGTAACAACAAACAAGCTCAGAGCTAATGTTTACGTTATCGATCTTGCCCATAAACTTAAATTACGAAAATGTACTAGTCTTGTATAGTGGCACAGTGCCCGGGGTATACACAATATGCACAAATAGTAACAACTTGTTCCAATTGCAGTGGTATTTCATTGTAATTACCTATTAAATTTGGTATTTATGACACATAAGTTATGAGAAATAACGGAAGTTCATTCTTATTCATTATGAAAATATTCGCTCTTAAAGGTACGTTTTCCTCTGTGAGACTATTGCGATGATCGTTCAACGATTATTGTTGAACGATGAAACGTTGAACGACAATCGTTTGTTACCATTTTGCTCGGAGCTTCTACGATTTGTTGACTTTTCACTAGTCGCGTGTTTTCATTCGCAATCGCATCGTTCTAGAGCAGCCGTGGCGAAAATGTGATCGTGCGCCGAGCCACTGTGTAACCTGCAACATGCATAGCACCTATGGAGAGAGGCGGACACCCGAAGGGGAAGTGAAGCAACTGTCTGACTTATTAACGGATTTTCATTTTCCTTACGTCAAGCACTTACATATCATTTTATACAGTACAAGGCTACAAACTAATGTTTAGTACGTGTAACGAAGAAAGAAATGAATAAAAAACATGGGACACATTATCACAACCTAAAATTAACTGTCTTCAGAATGTCTCTGCGACAGAGTTTCAAAATCAGGAATTATGTCACTTACTGGCAGTCGTAGTTGATCACGAAGGTATTTGTCTGTCAGTCGTGATCTAAATTTGGTTTTTACTATTTTCACTGTTGAAAATATTTTTTCACAAACGTAAGTTGTAGCGAACATGGCTTCAACAGAGTAAGCGAATGAACGAAGCTTCGGAGATATATATATACATGTTTTTTTCTTGGCAAAGATTTGAAAAGTTCAACATTTTTCAAGTCCTTACATATAACTTTCATTTAACATCACGTTGTAGATCTGTGAGTTTAAATTGAAGATCTAACCGTAATATTCGTACATCTGCTAAAATATGATCGACGTATAGAGATAATAATAATAATAATAATAATAATAATAATAATAATAATAATAATAATAATAATAATAATGATAATGATAATAATAATAACAACACTTAACCTTTTAATGTTTCATGAGTAACATGTAGTATAATGCTGTTTTATGTTACACAACCTTATCCTAGTAATACTTGTGAACAAATCATACATTTAATATTCTCATCATATTGGCAGCAAAAAAATGCGTCCTCGCATCCTACTTTGAATCTTTCGTTTTTGTAGAGGTACATGGTTTCGAGAGAGACATTGCGACGATAAGCCACTCGCAGGTCAGAGACAAATACTAATGGAACGGAGTTTGACTCCAGTGAGTGAGACGGTGGGGGTTGGAGAAGGTAGGAAGCAAGAGAAATGCATAACTATCATTGCGAGCCACAATGTACTCGTGAGTCACATTTTCGCCACGGCTTTTCTACAGGAAGATTGTGTTTAACAGAATGAGTTTAATTAGTAGACGTAAAAGATTACTTAAATGCCTTTTGATTGAGGAGATGGAAGACGACGAATTACTTCTCCATATTATATGGGATGAAAAGAGCCAAAAAATACTTGAGCTCAAAAATGAAGAGAGACTGTATAAAAAATTTAAATAACTTAATTAATAACTTAATTTTCCAACTTTATTGACAAACCCAGCCCATATATTGTCCCTGACCCTTTGATCCTTGTAGGACGCATGTGACAGCTGCCACAGTGAGGGATGTTTCGCCACTTCCTCGAGAAGAATTTCATCATCCGCGTCAGAAAACGAAGGAGCCATGATATACGTCTTTCTCACAATAAACGTTAGCGACTGACGATTATATTCAACTTTTCCTGAACGACTATTTAAGACGTACGATCGTCGTTAACGACTCTAGCGGCAGTCCCTCGAAGGAAAACAGCTCCATAGGAAATACAAAGAAATAGTGCTCAATGATTATCGTTGAACGATCATCGCGATAGTCGCACCGAGGAAAACGTACCTTTACGTATTAATGGTTGTGACGTTGTACAGGAATTTTGTTTCACATATTGTGATTTCCTATTGACCCTCAATGGTAGTCCCAACAGATATACAGGGTGTTTCCGTGCTAGTGTTATAAACGTTCAGGGATAATGGGGAAGAGCACATGTAGGCCTATCAATTTGAGTTAAGGAACCCCGGTCCGGAAATGACCGAGTCGAAAGTTACAAGCAAAAATAGTTGTGTGGAAATGAAATTATTTTATTCCTCTGTACACCTTATTTATGTGTATTTATGTGTACACATACTGTATTCATCTGACGTTGTTTACGTTGTCTACTTACAGTACTCCATGCAGTGCGCTGTCTGAGGGGTGGGGACAGGAAACTACACTAAAGCAATGCAGATAGCGTAATGTGTAACGGATATGGTCGGCCCTGATATGCACGTCTGTAGACAGCAGTGTATGTGTACAAGTTGCAGTGTCCAGTCGATCTGTCCTAGTGAAATGGAGGATCACGAGAGCGGAATAAGCAGATCTGATTTTCGAATACGGACGAGCCAATGGGAACAGTAGACAAGCTCACAGATTGTATCGGGACAAGTACCCACGTAGGAGACATCCGGCTCATACCATTTTTCCACGACTGTTTCAAAGGTTAAGGGAAGGAGGGCAGGTGTTGCCAAATAACAATTCCATTTCCACACAACTATTTTTGCTTATAACTGTCGACTTGGTCATTTCCGGACCATGGTTCCTTATCTCAAATTGATACATGTGCCCTTCGCCATCATCCCTGAAAGTTTGTAACACCACCTCGGAAACACCCTGTATAGAGCTCGAAAATAGTAAAAATGTAACATCCGTGACAACTGGAATGGCTGATATAAATTTTTCTGGAAGTTATCCTTTACCATTAAAATTCACAAAAGTTCATTAACTAACTTACATATTACAAAAACGAATAAAATAAAGATTTCAATATTATTTGTTTCATTATCATAAACTTATACAATAAATTTAATTTTATATAATAATAAAAGAAAAAATTACCTTTTAAACACGAATTAATTAACTAGCTATAAGATATTTTAATTGTGAGCTTAATAATGTACGGTAATTGAAGTTAAACGAGTTAAAGTTAAGTTCACAATGTAAACGTTAACATTAACGCCAGCATATAAACGTATGGCATGAACATACGATTCGTCTTACTATTCACAAAGCTAAAGAACGCTAATGTCGAAGCAAAATAATAATTTAAGATTGTCAAAAATAAATGGATGACTAAATGATCTATTAGTGCAATTTCATTAGTTGCTGCAAACTGTGTTAGCTTGTGTGTGCTGTGCACTGTATTTGTTGCTTAAGTATTAATTTATTTCCCACATGAAAAAAAAAACATACTGTATACCTTATTTATAACATATAATGTATACAGTTTGCATTGTGCGCGCCGTGACGGACCAAGCGGTCCCCGAGTTTCGATTCCCAGCGTGAGCAAAGGAAGAAATATATTTTAATCCTTCGTCCATGGAATTAGGTGTTTGTCGGGTGTCTTGTGATGTCTGCGGTGGCCCTGTATCGTGTTAATCCCATGACCAGAGAGGATCGCACTTGTCAGAGGTCTAGTGTGTGATTCAGTGATTCTCCCTCCCCTACCCGCTGTGGCGTGTAAGATGAGAAAGGGGAAGGTTAAACTAATAAGAAAGAAGGAAAGAAAGAAAGAAAGAAAGAAAGAATAAACGGACAAGAAGTAAAGGAAGAAAGAAAAACAAGAAACGACGGAGGAAAGAGAGAGAGAGAGAGAGAGAGAGAGAAAGAAAGAATAAACGAACAAGAAATAAAGGAAGAAAGAAAAACAAGAAAGAACGGAGGAAAGAAAGAAAGAAAGAATAACGAACAAGAATTAAAGAAAGAAATAAAAACAAGAAAGAACGGAGGAAAGAGAGAAAGAAAGAATAAACGAACAAGAATTAAAGGAAGAAATAAAAACAAGAAAGAAAGAAAGAATAAACGAACAAGAAATAAAGGAAGAGAGAAAGAAAGAGAGAAAGAATAAACGAACAAGAATTAAATAAAGAAAGAAGGGATGAAAGAAAGAGAGAAAGAATAAACGAACAAGAAATAAAGGAAGAAAGAAAAACAAGAGAGAACGGAGGAAAGAAAGAGAGAAAGAAAGAATAAAAGAAGAAGAAATAAATAAAGAAAGGAGGAAAGAAACAAAGAAAGAATAAACGAACAAGATTTAAATAAAGAAAGAAGGAAGGAAAGAAAGAGAAGGAATAAACGAACAAGAATTAAATAAAGAAAGAAGGGAGGAAAGAAAGAGAAAGAATAAACGAACAAGAAATAAAGGAAGAAAGAAAAACAAGAAAGAACGGAGGAAAGTGAGAAAGAAAGAAGGAAAGGAAGAATAAACGAACAAGAATTAAAGGAAGTAAGAAAACAAGAAAGAACGGAGAAAAGCGAGAAAGAAAGAAACGAAGAAAGACAGAAAGAAAAAAGAAAGAATAAACGAATAAGAATTAAAGGTAGAAAGAAAGAAAAGGAAGAACGGGGGAAAGAAAGAGAAAAAAGAAAGAATAAACGAACAAGCAATAAAGGAAGAAAGAAAACAAGAAAGAACGGAGGAAAGCGGAAAGAAAGAAAGAAGAAAGAATAAACGAAAAAGAATTAAAGGTAGAAAGAAAAACAAGAAAGAACGGAGGAAAGCGAGATAGAAAGAAAGAAATAAAGAAAGAAAGAAGAAAGAATAAACGAACAAGAATTAAAGGTAGAAAGAAAAACAAGAGAGAACGGAGGAAAGAAAGAAAAAAAAGAAGAATAAACGAACAAGAAGTAAAGGAAGAAAGAAAAACAAGAAAGAACGGAGGAAAGCGAGAAAGAAAGAAATAAAGAAAGAAAAAAGAAAGAATAAACGAAAAAGAATTAAGGGTAGAAAGTAAAACAAGAAAGAACGGAGGAAAGAACGAGAAAAAAATAAACGAACAAGAAATAAAGGAAGAAAGAAAAATAAGAAAGAACGGAGGAAAGAGAGAAAGAAAGGAAGAAAGAATAAACGAACAAGAATTAAAGGAAGAAAGAAAAACAAGAGCGGAGGAAGAAAGAGAAAAAAAAAGAAAAAATAAGCTAAGAAGAAATAATGGAAGAAAGGAAAGTAGAAAAGAACGGAGGAAGGAGAGAAAGAGGGAAAGAAAGAATAAACGAAAAAGAATTAAAGGTAGAAAGTAAAGAAGAAGTAACGGAGGAAAGAGAGAGAAGAGAAGAAAAAATAAACGAACAAAAAATAAAGGAAGAAAGAAAAATAAGAAAGAACGGAGGAAAGAGAGAAAGGAAGAAAGAAAGAATAAACGAACCAGAATTAAAGGAAGAAAGAAAAACAAGAAAGAACGGAGGAAAGAAAAAAAGAAAGAAAGAAAGAAAAAAGAAAGAAAGAAAGAATAACTCCTATATTATATTATCAATACTAAAATTAAAACATACCGTAAGGTTTTATTTCATAAGCTCTTTGTTCCCATATAACTTCTTTGGAAAAAAAAATCTTTACACGATTTTTGTCAAAGATAACGACGACTTTGAAACATAATGATAAATTACTCTGAAATGAGCTCATTTTGGCGCGTCTTTCTCTTCTTCCTGTCCAGTGTGATAGTATTTTTTTCCTTCTCGAATCACGTGAACGCGTACATGAAAGTTTGGAGTTTGCGAACTCTCGCGTTGACGTCTAAGGTTTATGTTTACGTAAGTCATTGTGAATGGACTCATTAAGAAACCTGACCGCAAGCTTCTGTATTTCCGTTGCGCTTGCGTTTATTTTTCATTGTCAATGTGCCTTTACTTCTTAAATCTTATATTTATGCTGCAAAAACTTAAATTTTAAAATCTGAATTTTGCGAAGTTTTAAACTGAGTCCTCTGCCATTTTTTTTTTCAATAATCTTCGGGAATCAGTCTAATTAGAAACGAGTTGAAGAGAACATTTTCCAAGTAACAATTATTTCAAAGCGATATTTATTTAGAATCACAATATTTTAATACATTTTAATTATTATAACTTTTCTGCAATTTATGTAATTTTTTACGTTCAAGTGCTCTTTAAATGTGTTCGTTGTAAAGTTGTATGAATTGCTACACTGACTGCTTTGCACTAGCGGAATTTTATATACGGTATATATCAACTGAAAGGAAAGTTTGTCAAACGTGAGAGCAATTTTGTAATTTTATAAAAAGCACGCACTCGTAAATGAAATCAACTTTGAAAATATGAAGCTGCTGTAACTATACCGTGGACTGAATCCTTCCATAAGTAGGGAACTATTCCTAACTTGACCGCTGGTTGTTTGTTGCGGCCGTGTTGTATTCAGGTGATTGCTCTGTAGAAGCAGTGAGCGTATAATTTTATGATCACAGACATTAAAACTAGACCCAATAATTGCGTCAGTGTACTGGAAAGCGTATGACAGGTCTCAACAAGAGGTTTACCGTCATTTTAGAGTGAATTACTTCATCAAATTCCTATATGAAACCAATAGCGCACATAAATACCATTCAAAGTTCATGGCACCACATTAAAAGCCAAAACTGTTCAAAACACTCAAGATATCAAGAGCATTTCAAGTGGTACTTAACGAATTTTGTGTTTGATGGCATATATTTCGCAGTTTTATCCAATTTTAGTAATAAACACGTTAAAATCTGTATCATATAAATTTTGAATGTCAATTGTATTTCAATAACAAGAATAGAATTTTGTTGCATGTATAAATGTGAATAGATCTCTCCAAATAAAAATTATCATTTTGGGATGCTTAAAAGTGTGTGTTATAATTTTCTTTCGATTCAATAGAAAAGGTCCAACGCAAGGCAGTAAAATATATCAAAATGGGAAAGAGACATGGTGAAGAGATAGTAAAAGATTTAGGATGAAAACTTCTCAAATCAAGGCGACGAAAAACCGGACTCACCGCACTGTTTAAGGCACAAATGGGACACAAAGCATGGACCGACATCAATGCTAGACTAGTAACACTTTCATACTTAGGCAGGGCTGATCATATTAGGAAGTTTAAATGTAGAAAACAAAGAATGGACATGGCAAAATTTTCCTTTGTTAACCGCACAATAATACACTGGAACAGCTTACCTGCGGCAATCTTTCAGGGTGGTCCTCTCAAAATCAATACATTTAAGGAAAGGTTGAAAAATTAGACTGACAATGTAATTTGTAGGTGCAGTGTAATTAGCTAAGTTGTCATGTAATTAATTAAGTTAATTTGTAATTAATTAAGATGATATGTAATTATTAAGTTGATATGTAAATAAATTAAGGTGATATGTAATTAATAGATGATACGTAATTAAGTTGATACGTAATTAATTAATGTGATATGTAATTACATAAATTGGTAATAGTTGGGTGAAATAGATTAGGTTTACTTTTACTTATTATAGGCGTTATTATAGCATAGCATATTTATAGTCCTAGGTTTATTGCATCTATTTATTTATAGTTAGAAGTAAATGTACGATTATTTAATTTTTTTATTGCTGTAATTATTGTATTATTGTAATGGCATTATTGTATATTATATACTACTGCCACCGGGTGTATACTCAATTGTAGTGTTAATAAATACGCACATACATACACACATACATACATACACACATACATAATACATACATACATACATACATACATACATACATACATACATACATACATACATACATACATACATACATACATACATACATACATACATACATACATACATACGGGCTATTCCATCTGAAATCGACCGAAATATAGAGAAAATTGACCTTGCAATTTTTAAATACAATGAAACTTTTTCTGTCCGTAGACAACTGTGATACAATGCTTTGTACAAAGTTTGAGGCATCAGAACTTCATAGTGTTTAAATTAAAAATATTTAAATTTATCGTATTTTCATAAAATTTGCAACTTTAAACTGTTGTGGCTCCGAAACCCTTTCACCCAATGGTCAAAATCATGGTTTATTTTGATGCTGAAAAGTTAAAGTTTATATTGACATGTAAATAGTTTTTCTTTATATGGAAATGGAGAAATACAGATTTTTTTTTTCATTAAGACGCCTTTGTCCACGAAAAAATATTTTTAAAATATATGTTTAGATTCCGCATTGAAAGTACAAATAAAGATATTTTTTACTGGTGCACCGTTGATAAGAAAGTATTGAAAATATCAAATAAAGAAAATAAGTAGTACGCGCGTGAAGTAACCAGCTGACTGTGAGGCGGGAGCTAGCCGAGACAAGGAAGGCCAGGAGACATAAACACGTGACGTATCGTCTAATAGCTCATAGCTGGGCTAGCTTTATCACAGGTTTTCATAAACAGAGGAGTAAAATGACGCCCAACGCTCGCTTATCTTCATCTCTCTGCCAATGCGTGCGGTACTGCGCCATTCAAGTCCAGGCGTGTAAAAATAATTTATTTAATACCCTTGAAACTTATTGCCGTGACACTAAGCAAACAATGCCGAATTCCTCTTAATAATACAAGGTTTTTTTATCAATAATTTTTTACATTTATACAAATGAGCAAAAAGCCTAAAAGTAAGTAAAATCAGATTATCTCTCTCGCTGTATATAATAACAATAAGGATTACTTCTTAACATAATCTATCAAATTTCAGCTTCAAAATGAGCTCCCGTTCAATGTTCTGCAGTAAATGGTTCCAGAGTTCTGAGCGCTGAAAGAGGCTTGTTTTTCTAGAATACGCTAAATTTGCCGCTCAACAATACGAAAACCATTTGACTTTCGACAGTATATTTTTTCAAATGCACTCTCCTCAGCACCTCGTATAAATAGGGAAAAAATTAGGATATAAAAATGCGAGGTTTTTTACTAATCGATTTCATATGTAATAGCCCATATGCACTATAAGATATATCATAACAAAAACATGTGTATTTACTAACGTTCTCGATAATAAAATGTTCAAACTAGAAAACTCGATGCAAATTTGCTGATGTAAAATAGTTAAACTTTACACAATCATTCTCTCTACCGATTTCCTCATAAACATTAATGCCATGTAAATATCTTGCTCAGTCTTCTGCGATAGAATCAGCAACTTAAACGTCGACATAATGAGAATGGAAATAGGCGGGAACAAGGAGTTATCTAATTCTTTTTCTCTGAGGAAATAAAAGCCGGCATCTTTTCCTCGAATAGTGACTTTAATAATGTCGAGGAAATGAGAAAGGACGACAGTTTTGAGCCTTTATATCCAGGCTTCCCCTTCTTGGAAAAGTTAATTCTCTTTCTCTTACACTATTTCCAAGACTATTTCTTTCTGTGCATTTAATGCATGCGTAACTTCCGATGGATGCCATTGTGGTTTCGAAGCCATTAATCCTTTCCTTGGTAGTGTCTTTGCTTTCGAATAAATACTTCGCTTTCGTTTCTTCTCTTTTCTTACTAATGGAAGTACAAAAGAACTCAAAACTTTTGGTTATTTACCACTAACACCGCTTACAAGGATTAAGTATTAACGGGCTTGTTCCATGAGAAATGAGACAGACAATCGCTTTTAGACGTTCAAGGCTTCTTTTAGAAATACGAGTATATCCACATTTTATGCAGGTTTACATATTCAATTATCTTTAATGCCGGTTAATATTTAGAAATACTTCAGTCTATTATGGAATTTATATATTTTGTTTTAATTTTTACCGAAGTTTTTTATCCGGTATATTCACTTGAAGCTTTTTAGTGAAAAATATCTCGCTTGATAGAGTTATAGCACAGTCGAGCATGATATACATGAAACACAGGCTATGGCCTATAAACTCTTCAAACGCTTAGGGCCGATTGTATAAACCATTTAATCTTAGATCAAAGGTTAAATTGATCCTCCTCCTAGCAGAACTTGGAAGTTTATGGTGTATAAAGTCTAATCTGAGATTAATTTGTCTTAAACTAAAGTCAACTTTGACTGAAGAATTTTCTCCGATTAAGTTAGATGATCCAAGTTCAGTTATTTCTTTTCTGTTTGAAATATACGAGTGGCAGATTGTGCAAAAAGAATAACCATTATTATTAATATTAATAGATATGGTAGTTATATATATATATATATATATATATATATATATATATATATATATATATATATATACTTCAATTTCTTGCCTTAATACACAAACATTCTTATATTTTATAAGGCTTCATCGTGTTCAGCAGTATGAAAATTGTCGTTTTATAAAGCTTTATTATGTTTAACAGTAACAAACACCATAACATGATAACAATTTGGAGAACGATCAACCTTCTTGTTATTGTCCTCCATTATTTACAATGCACAAAACAAACCAGTGTCTCCAACAGAGTGTACGGAAAGTCTCCAAAAAGTAATTGGAAAGTCGCTTGATTTCTCATTATCAACAAAGAAAGATTAATTAAGCCAATAATAGTTTTGTATTCTCAGTCAAACACTTATCAAATATTTGATAAGTGTTTGACTGAGAATACAAAACTAATATTGACTTAATTTCACAAAAACTTATCTGAATCAACATGACCTTTAAATTAAAAAAAAAAAAGAAAGATTAAATTTTGTCACTATGGGGTGCGAAAAAGGTCGCTAAATCCCTATTTAAGCAATATAAAAGTTAAAAGAAATTGTTGTTGAAAAAGAGTTAAAATCGCTACATTGGCAACACTGAACAAACCTGTACAACATGACCCGCGCATCACAGACTTCACCTGTTTATGCGATGTTGCCAAATCCTTTTCACGTGAACTTAGATTGCATTTGAACTAAAGTAATTTGATCGCAGAAAAGTTTTATACTATAGAAGAAGTGTCTGAACTCAGTTCACTTTCCGATCTTCGATCAAAGTTGATCTTTAGTCAGGGAGTTTTATACAATTGGGCCTTAGACAGTCAAGAGAGAGATGTAGCTAATCTGAAAGTAATTGGGAAAAACAATGGATACAACATTAAGGCCTCCCCACACCGACGCGAAATATTCGCACGGTGGCGAATGTTTCGCTTCGCAAAGTTGCTACTGTCTCAGCGTACATTGCGGTATATGAGTGTGCCCACACCGACGCGAATGTATAGGCGGACGTCTGCGAATCTGCAACGTTGAAATTTAGATTCGCCGCCTGCGCGGTTTTTTCCGCTGCCACCGCGAATTTTTTTTATAGTGTTCTCTGAGAAATTGTAAGGAAACATCCAGTTTTATACGATTTATTCTAGAGGATTACAAGTAATTAAGGAAAAAGGGCAATATGAGATGCAATCCAATTGGAATTTAATGAAAGTGGTAAGTTATTCACATCTTTAACATATCTGAAGAGAAAAATTCTAGCCTACATATGGCCTGCCTATAATGAATGATTTCATATTCACATCTTTGTTGACTTTTATCAGTCCTTCAGAATTGCATTGCTTAGTACAGAAATATATTTCTAGAAAACTTACCTATATGAAATTTGCGTCATTTAACACCTTACTAAGGTTTAATAGTTCAAAGTTAATAATTTTCTTAGTTTAGGAAAGGTTTCATTCTTAAAAGCAAACATATAACCCTATATGTAATAGCAATTTTTTGTCAAAACTAATCTCATTCATATTTTATTCCTATGAAATACTCTAGGAACTTTTGTATTAGCTAGTACAGAAGAGTTGTTTCAATAAACATAAATAGGCCTATTAATTGTTTTCATTAAACCTTACGGATTCGCACTGTATCTTCTAACATTAGTACCGGTACTAGCGTTTGGTGTCACTATAGCTCAATCAATAATAATCAATGTTTTGGACTTAAGCTAAAATTTTTATTTTATAATGCGATATTTGTCTACATAATGTTAAAATAACCGACTTGCAATTAATTTTTAAATATTAAATGCAATATTATAGGATTGTTGTTTAGTCAATTTTCCGAAGAAAGGTCTGAACCTCACAAATGATACCAAGAAGGCACCACTTATGAGGCAACTAGGCCAGGAGATAATGGAGTAGGGTGGCCAGTTCCTTTCCTCCTCCATTTCATACATCGCCGAAAAAATTAGCAAAAATCTACACCTAGCAGATACTGCTCCACACTAGACTTACACTTACACATAAACAGGATAATTTTATTAATTATACGCGAATATCATTACTTGTGAGACAAACACCCCCCCCCCCCCAGATTTTAGATTTGGCATCATCTCTTATCTTCCTTCTCTTGAAGGACGCATTATAACAGAATCAAAGAAAAGTTAGAAAAGACGAGACGAAGTAGAGTTTCTTCTGTTTTCGAGATTTTGTTACACACTTAACACACGTATTGTAAACTATTTTTGCACGATCATATATTTAGAAATGCAAATACTGTATGAATTTTATGATACTTTCTGCGTTGAGAGCGCATTTTATTGAATGTAACCATTATATATTCAAGGGAGTATTAGTTTGCTAAGTTTAATAAAAGTCAGTATGGTTTTCTTTTTGTATCTAATTATGAAAAAACATGAAAAATATGTTAATGAAGGGGTTTAGACGTATTACATTACATTTTAATAGAAACGATGACAATTGAAGTATAATAATTGTTTCCAAATGTAAATGTATTGATTTCACGGCACTAAAATAATTTATATCGTGTTAGGAGTTTGTTGAACGTAGTCTCATCAATTCCTAGAAAATTGCTAAATGACCGAGAATCTTCCAATGTCATCTCTCTGCGTAGGAATAAAAAATATATTACCAATAAAGGATCATTTATTTCATTTCACTATTTTCAATTATTTATATGTCCTGGGATGGTAATTCATGTTATGAGGGATTCTCTGAATATTCGTTTCATAGGTAGGCCTAATTTATCTTTTCAGATATCTTTAACTTCTTGTTTCTGATGCACTTTTGTATTTTTCTACATGGACTTCACTTTCTCACCCACACTTCTTTCTTTTTTCTATGTGTTCTCTCCTCCAGAGCTCTACGTTCTTTGACAACGTTTGCAACCTCAAGCACAACATCTAAGGCTAAATACTAGGTATCATCGTTCGCCATTTTGAATCTTTTCTTTTAATAATTTAATTAAATGCATTCTAATATTTCAGTTACATTTATTTTAATATTGTAACTACATTTATTTTAATATTGTGATTAAATTTATTTTCATTGCATTATTTAAATTTTAATTACATTTATTTTAATATTTATTATTACATTTCAAAACACATACGAGTAATTAAAACAATTTAAGCGATGGAAGTATTTTGTAAGCGAATTTGAAATCAGAGCAAAGATTTCTGTATTAGCAGACAAGAGGTTGTGTTGAGTTCTTCGCCAAGTAAAAAATACTCTTTTCTTTAACTCGCCGTAACTTGAAAACCAGTAAAGATTTTGAATAGCGGCAACTTTTAAAAGTAATTTCCATTCTTTCTCAACATTTCATTCGCTTTGACCCCCCATCTAACGTGAAAAATGAAAAAGTTTACAGCTAACCATTTCTGAAGGTCTAAATGTCTATTTTGAACAGATCACTTCCAAATTAGTATCTTTTTTTTCCCCCGCGTTTTAAAAGCAATTTTGATTTCAAAATTTGTCCCATGCTTTCCTCAGACATTGATCTGCCAATCATAAAAATAACAGTGCGATTGATTGACTATCATAGGAGGTACGACATGATATTCCTCTGCATACGCGAAATTTGTTCTCCGTCAGCGCTGCGAATATTTCGCGTCGGTGTGGGGTAACGTGCGAATTTCGTTGCCGCTGTATACGCGAAATATTCGTCGCCGCCACGGCTGCGAATATTTCGCGCTGGTGTGGGGAGGCCTTTACAAAGAGTCAAAGCACGACGAATATTTAAATTTATTAGAAAATGAAGAGAAACTGATATATGGAAATGTTGATTTTATCAACAGTAATCTCACTAGAGGTTTCGATTTATCTAGAGAAAATCAAAACTCGAGTGGGATTTAATTGACTACTACACGATTTAGAAGAAATTATATAAAGATTAGAAGTAACTTACGAAAATATAACTGTCTTCAAATGTATTATTGTACCATCTCAACGCTAGATGCATGCTACATAGCAGTAGTGTGTTATGATTAGCTGTTATCTTGCTATCAGTTGTGCCAACTATGGAATCTTCATTGAACTCTGTAGACAATTACTAGCAATGCCTTCTCGATCTAGATCAAGATGGCAGTGTTACTAGTCAAGAAGGCTTTGTTGATTGTTTCATTTTTATTAAAACAGTTGTATTCCACTTCAATTATCCGAATCCCAGTAATCAACGTCACTTGACAGATGATTTTCAATAAATCTTAATATTGAACAATCTCTGATACGTGACTATCCATAATATCATATAGCAGAAGCTATAACATAACCTAAATAATATATACAAACGTTAGAAAAGTTTTAATTAACGATGACATAAAAAATAAACATGAATAATTTTAAAAGGAATAATTACTGAATGTATAATTTTCAAGCAAATCTAGTCTTTCAGGTAAAGCTCCCTGTAAAGCAGATTTGAATAATTTCAAGGGAAAGAATTGTTCCGGGGCCGAGTATCGATCCCGGGACCTCTGGTTAAACGTATCAGCGCTCTGCCAACTGAGCGATACCCGGCCCCGGAACAATTTTTCCCTTGAAATCATTCAAATCTGCTTTACAGGGAGCTTTACCTGAAAGACTAGATTTGCATAATATATACGTCACTGTGTACGTTAACAGAAAACCACAATTCTAAGTCACACAGAGATTGTGTGCACTCGATGCGGGTCTCTGGCGCTTCGTCAGCCCACGCGAGTTGTGTGGATATAAAGGGAAAAGTTGAGACGGTGTCGGTTGGAGTTCCCGGGTAGCTCAGTTGGCAGAGCGCTGGTACGTTCAACCAGAGGTCCCGGGATCGATACTCGGCCCCGGAACAATTTTTCCCTTGAAATTATTTATAATTTTCAAATTTGAATGTTTTTAGTATTTGGTGGTTCAGTTGATGTTATATTGGACGTGTGCGTAAAAGAAGTAGAACTCGTTGATGTAGGCCTACATGGTGTATTCCTCAACTTATTGAGGATTTCCGAATGGTGCTCTTCATTTATTTGTAAATAGAATTTCAGGGAAGATGCATAGCTATGACCAGTGTGATCTTTATTAATTCTTGTTCTTGAATGCCAATGCGAGTCATATTTGAAACTGCTGTGCATCGACTGGAGTTGTTTGTAATTTTCTGTTTTTTTTTTTTTTTTTTTTTTTTTTTTTGACGTCCAGACCAGCGCAGTTTGAAATGTTGGCAAACAAGAAAACAAATGCTAGGGACTTGATAAAATTAAACAAATGCTAGGGACGCGATACAATTGTGCGATAAGCAGCCATGATTGGTTGAAATACGTCCTTTCGTACCGTTTTATTGGTCAAAAGTAGTATAACGTAGTAAAAGTGTAATAGTCATCTTAATACATTAGAATCATTAATAGGAATGAAAAATCGAATATCACAGGTTATGATGGAATAAATGCAGAACTTTTAAAATATGGTGAACCAGTCTTAAATCAAAGACTTTTGAATCTCTTTAATACGTGTTGAAATATATGTCAAGTATATATGAGGAGGCGAGACCTGGCACTTAAGCTGTGCGAGAGAGGAAAGTATGAGCAATCAGAAAGAGAATGTTTCATGGTGGTTAATATTATACGAATGTACAGACACGGAAGCTCACCTCAGACTGAAACATAAATTCCCCCTCCAGACCTATTGGTGATACAGGCAAGGCATATGATAAGGACATAGAACAGGTCTTGCCTCCTCTACTGTACCAAGGTCGTGGTCACATGCTCGAGTAACACCTCTTTTTAAAAAGGTGCTAGGAACAATGTGAAAACTATAAAGGAATTAGTATTCTAAATAGTACAGGCTACAAATTATATATGAGAATTTTAAATTTAATTTAAATTTTAATGTTTATATGAATGCCATTGTGAAAGATTTTAGAGAAACAGAACACGGATATATCACTATTAATAGGAATTTAAAATTAGATGTAATAACGTTTTCAGATAATCTTGTTTTACTGGCAACATCTGAAGATGATTTTCAATGGTCAGTACATAATTTAAATTTAATAGCTCAAAAATATTCAATGGAAATATCCATTAACAAAACAAAAATAATGGCTTTTTGTGGTAAATACCCAATACCAAGCAAAATTTGTTTAAATAACACTATTTTGGAAAGAGATAATGAGTTTAATTATTTAGGATATGAACTTTCTTTTGTTGAAAATTTGGATTTATCAGAGAAAATTGTAAAATTCAACAAATCACTGGGGATCATTAATAGAGCTTTCAAACCTTCATTAGTACAAAAATCAACTCGTACTCGTCTTTATCAAATAATAGCTCGACCAGTCCTATGTTATGGGACTGAAGCGTGGACTATAAGGACAAAAGATGAAAGCAGACTAACAGCTTGCGAGATGAGATTCATGCGCCGAACAGTTGGCTACACTAAATGGATTCGAAAGAAAAATGAAGATATCCTTCAAGAACTTAATGTGTCATCAAACTGGACTATATCTCTAGATATCAGTTGAACTGGAAGTAACACGTCTCAAGAATGGTTTCATCCAGGATCTCTAAGGCAATAATGAAGTATCGTCCAAATGGGAAACGGTCACTTTTTCGACCCATGAAAAGATGGCATGAAAATCACTTTTTCAGGCCGTAACAGTTCTTTTGGGACTAGTAGGCCTACTTGACAGCATGATGATGATGATGATGATGATGATGATGATGATGATGAAATAAAAGAATAAGCAAAATTTCAGGCGTTTTATTATTACAAGAACAAAATGAATTTAGAAAGGGACTCTCTTGTACAGATGCTACTTTTACAGTTAAACAGTCCATGTAAAAGAGAAGAAAATATAATCTAGAACAGGTGTGCACAAACGCGCTCATTGAGCGGGAGAGTCGTCTAACAGCTCGCCGGTTAGGTACATCGGAATGACGTAGGCCTGATATAGGTAGAGGATAATCCACGCTGCTGTCTGGTGTAGTCTGTATTATCAGTAGCTATTTCACTTTGCCTATCTACGGCTACATAATGGACGAATCTAAAAGACGGAAAAGTGATCATCAGGCAAATTCTTTCCATATTGCATTGGAAAATGCTTATTTTTTCACAGCAGCTGGAGTCAATATTATCTGCCACAAAAGTTTGAAAGAAAGAGGGAAACATAATATAATGCGTCATTACTAGTCCACACATACCGATACGATGATTTTGTTGGTGAAGATTGCAGTAAAAAGGTTCAGGAGTTGAAAGTTGCATTATTACATGAGGTAGGGTACGTTAGAATTTATTAATCTTCAACAATTTAAATATCTTTCTTCAGGGAAAAGGCCAGCTCATTGTTGATATGTTGAGTAAATTACGAGATTTCAGTCGTAAACTTACACTTTTTGTAAGTCAGTTTCGGGAAAGTAATATGGCTCAATTTCCAACGATAGAAACTACTCGTGATGAAGCCATGTTAAACGATTATGTGCAAATATTAATTGAAATTCAAAATCGATTTAATTCTAGGTTCCAAGATCTTGTCTTAATTGGAAAGAAGTTTAAAGTTATCGTAATAAATTCCTTCAACACCAGTTCATAGTGTCATACGATTTACAGGTCGGCCTGGTTGGCGCAGTTGGTATAGCGCTGGCCTTCTTTGCCCGAGGTTGCGGGTTCGATTCCGGGCCAGGTCGATGGCATTTAAGTGTGCTTAAATGCGACAGGCTCATGTCAGTAGATTTACTGGCATGTAAAAGAACTCCTGCGGGACGAAATTCCGGCACACCGGCGACGCTTATATAACCTCGGCAGTTGCGAGCGTCGTTAAATAAAACATAACCTTTAACATTTAACGATTTACAGCTTGAACTTATTGATCTTCAATGTGACCTAAGGATTAAAGACCGTTTGAATAATACTATTAGCCTGGTTGAGTTTTACAAGATTAAACCTAAGCAATAATATCCACGGCTACACAGTCTGGCTGTGAAAATGATTGCTATATTTGGGTCAACATTTATATTTTGAGCAACTGTTTTCTATAATCAACTTTAATAAAGGTAGGCATCGAACATCTGTAACTGATGTTCCATTACGGTCAGTACCAGGGGCGTCTCGTCCATGAGCTGCGGAGCTGCAGCACTCCCTGCTTTGACAGGAAAATAAAAATATTTATTTTAGATTGTAGAAGAATTGTTACAGCTTTTATTGGTAAATTGCTTTATATTTCATTTGGCCGAGAAAGTGTACTATTATCTTATGCATTATCTTTTTGCGCGTCGACTGTGCTGGAATTGACACTGCATTCAAAGTCGTCCTGGGATCTGCAGGGTGGGACAGCTCATAGAGAGTGTATCTTGCTAGGTCAGGGGGTAGAGAGGTAAAGGGAAGCAGAGGCAAACTGCCGCTGTTTAAAACCCATATTTCGCTGCAGTGGCTTGCAGAGCCAGGCGACAAGGAAAGATCTCTTTTCCCTTCCCACACCGCTATTGTAATGCTACGTCAAATGGATTCTCTATTCCCTTGATACTTAATGACAAAATTTTTATTTTCTCTTCACATACTTATTGTTGTAGAATCTTATCGAGTTAATATAACGAAATTAATATTCCCTTTTGCCTTATTATTATGTATATATCCAGTCTCCAGCAGAACCTAATATTTGCCTTAAATCAAAATGATTGTACGAGTAGAATCCTTTTGGTATAGCACGTAAAATACGAAAGAGACTTCTTTTCCAGTTTCAGAAAATTGTTGACCATCAGTATATCTGAGTGTTGCTTTGGTGTGACATTTTAGTACCGTAACTTAACCAGTGCAAATGTGCAAGCATGAGTGACTGTGAATTACAGAGTATAAATTTTATTTTTCTCAACTTTCCCTTGCGGAGAAAATTGATGTAATGGAGTGAAATTAAAGGGACGTTAGTTACCCGACTTAAATCTTACTCAAGCTTCATCCAGCCGAAATAGTGCATATATGTAAGGAAGTATAACACTAAAATTTACGCAGAGTATTTGTGGTTGCCTCCTTCGGTGGTGATACTGCATAGAGTAGGAGCGGTGTGACAGATTTAGGACATTTGCCCCTAAAAATTAAAAAGCACGGATCTTCGCAATCTCACCTGAAAAATGTTATTTCATTGGATATGTTAGGCAAAACTAATATTGCTCCGCAATTAAGTGAAACGAACAGAACAAACATTCTCAAACATAATCAAGAAGTGAGAAAAAATCGTGAAATTATTTTAAAAAATATTGATTGTATCAAATTTTGTGGCCAATATGAACTTCCCCTTAGGGGACATGATGAAAAAACGATTCGAAGGACTCGGGTGTATTTCGTGGGTTTCTACAGTCCGTGAGTAATCTAAACGAGCCTCTCAAAAATCATTTGGAACATGCCACTGTTTAAAGGTAATTCTAGAAAATTCAGAATGAACTGGTAGATTGCAAGTTGAGTGTCTGCCGATCAGAAATTCAGACTGAAATCGATGGTATTAGTTTTTTTTTTTTTTTAGCGATTAGCAAATGATGCCACAGACATCTCCCAACTAAGTCAGAAAGTTTTGGTTTTTCGATATGTAATGCATTTATTTTTGTCCTATACTTATTAGTAATGGTATCAAGAAGTGACATTTGTATGTACCAAAATCTACTGCAGCTCTCCCAATCCACAAGTTCACGAGCCGCCACTGGTCAGTACTATTTTATTTCAGCTGCCAACAGCATAAAACCCCGTTCTGATGTACTGATAAATAAAAATATACAAAATGGTATTGTATATTTAAGTAGCTATAGAATTTCTATTATTTCTGTAAAATAAATATTTCTTTATTAATTAGGGCCAAACAACAGTCCAAGATAGATTTGTAAACACTGAACAGGAATTCATTTCATGAACACTCGTAACAGTACTTTCTTTTGTGTACATTTTGTACCAGATCACCTCTTCTTCCAGTCCCCCTTATACAGAGCGCAGCCAATATCTGCATTCCGCTCGCGAGCTGTGAGCCTACTCGAAGAGCGCAAACTTTGTGCAGGTCCGATCTAGAAACTCTTATGGGCTTTGTTGATTATAAGAAAGCCTTTGACCGCGTAAATAGTGAAAAAACTTGGGCAAATTATTGTTCGAAGAGGCTATCCGAACCATCCAAAGAAGTATTGAATAAAAGATACAACAATTAGTGTAAACATTGAAAAATTTAACACATGGTGAAGAAATTCCAGTTAACCAAGGCATAAGACAAGGTCGTAGTTTCTCCTCCGTTTTGTTTTAATTTATATACAGTAGGTGATTTAGTGAGATTGTGGAATCATTGAGGAATTTATATAGCACCTAATATTATGTTTAAGAGCAGTGTAAGACTTACAGAAAGTATGTGAAAAATATAATTTAAAAATTTTCATAAACAAAACCAGTGTCCAGTCGATTAGTCCTAGTGAAATGGAGGAGTACACGAGAGCGGAATATGCAGACATGATTTTCGAATACGGATGAGCCAATGGGAACAGTAGACAAGCTCACAGATTGTATCGGGTAAGTACCTACGTAAGAGACATCCGGTCCATACCATCTTTCCATGGCTCTTCTAATGGTTGAGGAAGGAGGGCACGTGGTGCCAAATTACAATTCTATTTCCACAGAACTATTTTTGCTTATAACTTTCGACTCAGTCATTTCCGGACCAGGGTTCCTTATCTCAGATTGATACATGTGCCCTTCGCCATCATCCCTGAAAGTTTGTAACACTAACCCGGAAACACCCTATATGTTTACAGATGCAAATATCATTTTTTTGTAAAACTAATACTTAGCGACCTGGTTGGCGAGTTGGTATAACGCTGGCCTTCTATGCCCAAGGTTGCGGGTTCGATCCCGGGCCAGATCAATGGTATTTAAGTGTGCTTAAATGCGACAGGCTCATGTTAGTAGATTTACTGGCATGTAAAAGAACTCCTGCGGGACAAAATTCCGGCACATCCGGCGACGCTGATATAGCCTCTGCAGTTGCGAGCGTCGTTAAATAAAACATAACATTTATACATATTTAGTACAAAAATAATTTTTTCATCTTATGTATATTTCAGAAATCTCTCTTAAAACAGATTTAGATCACTTAAGAGAATTTCATATACGAGAAATAAAAGATAAATGAGTTAGTAGACGAACCTACTCCACTATTGAGAAAGTGAAGTTAATATTTGCAATGTTATGTGTACCATAGGCGATTAATTTCTTTACAAAGGGAAATACGTGGTTTCTTGGAAGTCCTGCTCCCCTCGACTTCATATTTTACATCGTCGTCCTACTATCAGCATTTCTGTAGCATCACATTGTTGAGATACCAATGTTCGAAGATTTGAATTTTGTTGCTCTGCTGAGATTTACGTTTCATTATCTTCTACCTCAATCTTACTTCTTTATTCTAATTCGATTTATACGTATTCTCCAGTTCTTCGTAAGATTTTCCATACAGATTATATCATCGTTTTGAGGTACATTGAGTTAGGCCTGTTAATTACGCTTCACTGATTTTAGTTGTCCTCTATAGCGAAGAGAAACATTTCGCTCGAAGAATTATTTCAAAACCATCACGTACAGTCTTAGAAAACAGTTTGGTCGTGTTCTTTGGTGGTGGAAATGTTGAAGTTTTGACGCTCGATTTACACGAGTAAGTTTGTATGTGCGCTGTCTTCATTGACTTAAAGCCGAGGGCGAGCAGCTGTAAAGGCTGGTTAACAATAAACCGGGAACGGAAATAATGTTAAAATAAATTAATTTAAATGGGAGTATAATTTATGGATTTGTTGTTTTCAATTTCTAATGTGTAGTGTAGCTAATCCATAAATTTTCTATACATCAGAATAACAAAAGTAGACAACAAACACACATTCAAAGTATACAGAAAATCCACCACAACAACAACAACACATATACATACACAACACATCCAACCATCCAACACAACACAAGCTGCATTCCGAACAATGGTACACAGACTACTCAACATACAAATGAACCGACATGATTACAACGAAAAGCTAAACACAATCAAATACATAGCACAAGAAAACGGATACAACCCTAACATAATAGACAACATAATACGTAAGACAAAACATCATCACAAAGAACATAAGAATACAACACAAACACAAGAACACAAAAAATATATCACACTAATATACGAAAACAGAAACACACATAAAATTGCAACCTCATTCAAGAAATTAAATTACAACATCGCATACAGAACAAATAACACTCTACAAAAACATCTCAACACACAAACAACACAAACAAACAAACAAATACAACCACACAGGCGTATACAAACTCAAATGTAACACCTGCAACAACTTCTACATAGGACAGACAGGCAGATCGTTTCAAACACGTTACAAAGAACACATTACAGCCATAACAAAATTACAAAACACCTCCACATATGCAGAACACATCACAAATGCTAACCACACCCACAGAGACATCAACATAGACATGGAAAAACTACACATCCAACCAAAAAGCCAGAAACTAAACACACTAGAACAAGATGGAATATACAGACACACGAAAGCACACCCCAACGAAATTCTCAACACACAACTCAAATTGAAAACACACACACTTTGACTCTACATTATACCACACGAACACGCCCTCACAGGAAACAAAACAAGAGGCGCCAAGACCAATAACGACTAGTTCTGAGGATGACCCATAAATAGATCGAAACACGTAAACAAGGTACGTTAGAATTTAACAGAAGAAAGTCTTATCATACATATTTCGAAGTGATACAGTGTTAAAGGTTGTGGAATCAAGATGTAAAATATGTATTATTCAATGATCCGATGAAGAATCAAATAATATTGATACGAATGAATGTATTTACATAATCATTCATACATACTGTACTGTCCACAAGTACGCAATTATTTAGTTGTGTGTGTATGTTCGTGAGCCTATGCGTGTGCCCCAATACATGCACGAGTATAGTTCAATTCATATATGCATGAATCTAACCTTCTGATTAAGATCTTTACAATTTGTTGCGAATAACTAATTAACTACAGTTTGAATTAATAACGTTTCACAGCTCTACACCCATAGGGACCCAAGTTTCACTATTACAGGTAGCAAGTGCATTACAATAAAATTACAGATGAGGTTGCTTTTCACTGCCTGGAATGGCAAATTATTAAAATGCCACTCCGTTGATTTGAACGAATATTTGGTTCATAACATTCGGCGTTTTCATTGCGTATACATTCTACATATTAGTGACTATTTGTTTGCAAATGTAGTACTCAGAGCTCACAACGAAACGCTTCCCCTGTTGGTAATCCTCGGCGGGACGTTAGCATATTGAACGGACCTGCAACGTCCACGGATATCAACAGACCGCCCTCTTTCTCTGTTCGCCTCAGCACTTTTAAAATTGCGTAGACGTACAAAAGGATATGCGTTGTTAGAATACGGTACCAATATTCGCGTATCCGGTGAAATAGAAATTTCTACTACATTTGAAGTAATATACGACTGCTTGGGTATTATATTCTAGAATACCCATTTCAGATCCTGAAATGACCACAAGCGCATAAAAAGTTCCATTCAAAATAATTTATCGCACAGCAATCAATATTGTGCTAGTAACAGCTGGTAGCATTTCACTATTTATCTCTTGTACGATCAGGGGTTTCTTTCACAATGTTTACAATCTTTGTAAATTGTAAACTTTGCATGTAAATTGTAAACTTCGGTTTCGCAATCTTTGTTTGTAATGTTGAACTTTACAAAGGAAATCGAATATTTACAAATTAAATTTTGCTCACTTTACAAGTATTCTGTTTCACAATGAAGGGTAATTTTACAAACGTGTAAACATTACTTGTAAAATTAGAAAATTTTCTACAATACCTCTGAGATGTGTAAAGCTTGTTATTGCAACAAATTATGAATAAATACAATAAAGAAATACTTATTAAATTAATTTTTGAGTAACTGGATAATATTAAGAAGTAAACTAACGCAGTTTTGATGTTATTAAGGACTTCTAATGACACAGACGAAGATGTTCAATTTAGGCCTAATCAAACGAAGACGTATATGTAAAATTCTCCGGCCAAGGATTAATAACACGTTCGTATCATTGTATGAATTTAATGAAAGGTTTCGAATGAGTCCCGCGCTATACTTCAGAATACCGCGTAAGTATTTATATACGAAGACTGCATTTAGTAAATACTCGCACTTAAAAAAGAAGTTCCCTGCACCAAAAATAAATAATTCAATAATGCAATAACGACACTACTTATGCGGTATTCTGAAGTCGTTTCGAGTCCCGTTTTGCTGGAATCTCTCCTACAAGATATGGGACGTCATATCGGACATCCAAAAGGGAAAAGTGATGCCCTAACCTCAAAGCGTTTGCATTGGTTGCATAGGAGCTGTCAGTTCCGTGCGTTAGCAGATAAGCACGGAATTTCTAAGATATCAGTGTGCAAAAGTGCCCACAGGGTAGTTGATGTTGTTAAGAGTTAAATTCGGGCCAAGGTTTTGATCACCAAAATGTTATTTACTATAGCACAGAATTTTTATGCTGCTGCTGGGATCACTAATGTTTGTGAGGTTATGGGTGCAACATTAATAAATATTGATGGATGAACACAAAAGATTAAACTGATTTTGTAGTTAGACATCATAATTATTTTATCAATTGCATATTTGTACGTAGACTAATTCTGTTATTTACTGAATTTGGCGCTAAGTAATAGACGTATTTGTATACTCGGCCAATCACATCACATGAAATTCCATTGTCGCCAATATATAAAAATCTAAATACTTTTAATTTTCTTTAACAATACTTCATATTTTCTGTTGGTGAAATATGAATCAGCAAGCTTAGAATATCTGTTTTAGTACAAAATATAAACATATGTATCGATAGTAGTAAAAATACAGCCGCTTTAGCTCTGCTCCTTAGCAAATTTTTGTAAACTGTCGTTGGCGATATTGTGTAACCAATAATGCATATTTGTAAATTTCTTTAGCTGATTTGTAAAGTTCGACAAACTTTACAAATTAATAAGATAGCATTGTGAAACACAATATACAAGCATTTGTAATCTTTTACTTGTTATTTGTAAATTGTTAATTTGTAATTTGTAAGGATTGTGAAACGGGCCCCAGAACGAACTACAAATAATTTTAGAACATAAAAACTTCGATTGAAATTTGATTAAATCTGTTAAACATTGTAGTATACTGTCAGATGGCTAATTGTTTTGAGTTTTCAAATTGGAGAAATCGATATACAGAGTGTAAGGGGTTTAAGTATCATTATTTTAACTGATGATTAGGGCTAGGATTTTGATGATCTATGAATCATGAAAAAATGTCCTAAAACAATGCATTTATGACCTAAAAATCTTTCAAAAATGCCCTTAAAAATGCTCGAAAAATTCTACTTACATAATTGGCTTAGTAGGAAAAGAGGTTTTGTACTACTTAATATCTAGACTTGTAATTTAATTAAATTCTAGTACAAATATTTAAGTTTATTTAATTTTAGATACTTTTTTCTAAGTAGTACACTTTAATTATTTTACCTAATGTAGTTCCTTATCAGATATTTTGTATTCGACAGATAATGGAGAAAAAATGGGAGTATAAGGGTACAGTACATCAGTTATTCATACATTTCAAAAAGGCATATGACTCGTTAAGAGAGAAGTTTTATATGATATGTATTCTTATTCAATTTGGTATTCCCAAGAAACTAGTTCGATTAATTAAAATGTGTCTCAGTGAAACGTACAGCAGAGTTCGTATAGGTCAGTTTCTGTCAGATGCGTTTCCAATTCACTGTGGGTAAAGCAAGGAGATGCACTATCACTTTTACTTTTTAACTTCGCTCCAGAATATGCCATTAGGAAAGTCCAAGATAACAGGGAGGTTTTGGAATTGAACGGGTTACATCAGCTGCTTGTCAATGCGGATGACGTGAATATGTTAGGAGAAAATCCACAAACGATTAGGGAAAACACGGGAATTTTACTGGACGCAAGTAAAGAGATAGGTTTGGAAGTAAATTCCGAAAAGGCTAAGTATATGATTATGTCTCGTGACGAAAATATTGTACGAAATGGGAATATAAAAATTGGAAATTTATCTTTTGAAGAGGTGGAGAAGTTCAAATATCTTGGAGCAACAGTAACAAATATAAATGATACTCTGGAGGAAATTAAACACAGAATAAATATGTTAAATGCCTGTTATTATTCGGTTGAGAAGCTTTTATCATCCAGTCTGCTGTCAAAAAATCTGAAAGTTAGAATTTATAAAACAATTATATTACTGGTTGTTCTTTATGGTTGTGAAACTTGGAGTCTCACTCTGAGAGAGGAACATAGGTTAAGGTTGTTTGAGAATAAGGTGCTTAGGAAAATATTTGGGGCTAAGAGGGATGAGGTTACAGGAGTATGGAGAAAGTTGCACAACACAGAACTGGACGCATTGTACTCTTCAGCTAACATAATTAGGAACATTAAATCCAGACGTTTGATATGGGCAGGGCATGTAGCACGTATGGGCGAATCCAGAAATACATATAGAGTGTTAGATGGGATGCCGGAGGGAAAAAGACCTTTGGGGAGGCCGAGACGTAGATGGGAAGATAATATTAAAATGGATTTGAGGGAGGTGGGATATAATGATAGAGAATGGATTAATCTGTCACAGGATAGGGACCAATGGCGGGCTTATGTGAGGGCGGCAATGAACCTCCGGGTTCCTTAAAAGTAAGTAAGTAAGTAAGTAAGTAAGTAAGTAAGTAAGTAGTTCCATATAGCCCACCACTAGGCCACTCTTATCCGGAACTAGCAGGTATATTGAAGGGGAGGTTGGGCTGATCCATTAGATGGGGTGTACTGCGTTAAATGTTAATATTTGTATAGAAAAACGATTAAAATATTATATAAAATAGAAAAACGATTAAAATATTGTACAAGATAAATGGGTACTAATGGACGAAATATGTAGAGAAAATATCAAAGGAAATAAACATTATTTTATATTAATAATTGGGTTTTATGTGCAAAATTAAATGAAAATGCCTAAAAAATTACCGAATAAAACAAAAAATGCTCTTATGAGTTGAAACAGGCAAAAAATCCCCTAACAATTATGTCTTAAAACACATAATATATAAATACTAAAGTAGCTATGTTTGTGGCTTACTAGAAAAAAGATACAATTTCATCAAAATCCTAAACCTACTGATGATTATTCATGTCACAAGGAAGAAAAATTGTCCTCACAATTGTTTTCTAATTGCAATATTAAACGAATTATTAAAGTTTACAAGATGCAACGTATGACAACGTTTCTCGATGGGAGGAGGGGGGTTTACAGGTAGGCTATATGGTACAGATGAAGCGGGTACAGACATACCGGTACAAAACAGATGCTCTGTTCTAATGCAGGGCCGGACCAGGCTAGTTGTTGTTTACATAAAACGGACAGCAAATACAAACTTTCGATCTCATTAATAGAACATTATGGTAAATTTCCATTTTACTTAATATTGCTCCATTTCTTATTGTAGGCTAAAAAATAAACAATAATCGTTTACTGCAGAAAATCGCACGAACGGTTTTTTTTTCTAGTGCAAAATTTTAATCTCTCCCGCTTCCGTAAAATAGTAACATTTTAGAGAAACTTAAAGTTTGCAGTTTGTCATAGTTGAGGATATGAGACATGACGAAAAATCATTTCTTATAGATAAACCATTCATAATTGGTTGTCTAAGTTCAGTTTATTTTCGTGTGAATAGGAACTCGTTAAATTACATTTGAAAATTGTACGTATATATCAGATTTTCCACGTGTTCACCGTCGTTCTGAAGACAGGCATCACATCTTCTAGTCCAGTTATTGCGGACACGTTCAAGACTCCCAGTTTCTAATAATCGTTGAGAAACTGTTACAAAAGTTCTCGGATTAGATAACCTTCTTTGCGGAAAACGTTGACGGTACATTCTTCTTGCCACACTTGAATTACGACGACTTTCTCCATAAATTAATAACATATGATATTCCTGAATTCTGAATGACATTGTAAGTTGTTTATTGAATACCCTGTACTGAACTGCCATCCGCTCGGCAGTAGAGCTTTGCACAGGGAGCTTGTACTCAGCTGACATGTGCGTACGTCTGCGAAGAGTACTCCCTGCTGAACACGTTGCTACGTCTCTCACGCCAAAATATTAACAAATTAAGCATTAATTTTTATTTAATTTCACGAAAACGTAATATAAAACACAAATATTTATTTAAACTAATATTAACTCTTTGCTAGATGTATCTACTGATGTAATTGTTTTCGTAATTTTGCTAACGATATAAGCAGTATAACGCGAATAAAGTAACAAAAATATTTTTTGCTGAGAAAACTACCAAGTTTTGACCCTATTTTTTATGGGCAGTTTTTATCATGTACACCGTCCTCGACGACTGTGAAAAGGACGGCACTTATACCCTTTACACACTGTATATGTGAATACGTTAAAAATTCGTGAACTAAGCAAAACGAGTCAGTGGCATATGCCTATACCAGGCCTGCAGAACTGTAGCTCCTGAGAGCACTGCTATACTCCCCTTTCTTACCCCACCCACCTTTTCTACCAGTGCGGTCATGACGTTCCAGTTACACTTGGCTGCATCAACATTCATTCGCGGCGACAAGTATACAATACGCTATCAAGAATATGAAAAGGTAATAAAATCCTTAGGAACATACCTTTAGAAAGTAAGAGAAAAATGAATGAGGGAAATAAGTAAATTAAAAAACATGTAAAATAAATTTTAAAATGTATGTGTCCATGTAATGTAAGAAGTTCTACCCATGTATATATTGTCCTATTACTAGTAAAGCCGATTAAATCCACTTTTCGTGTAAAATAAGTTAAGTACAGTCCCCGACATGTCTTTCCGTGCTCTGTATTCTACTCAAATGAAATAAGTCCGAAATGTTGCTTGCAGGCAACAAACCAATTACTTTATTTGAGGAATTTATTATGATTTTTCGTGCATTAATAAAGTTTTAATTCCTGTTTTTACAAAACTTGTATTACTGGTCTTAACTGGTTTTACTAATAATAGGACGATAAAAATTGTACGTTGATAAGTGAGTGATAGCTATATGACCGGAAATCAGTGCTGCCATTCAACATTGTAACGCACTCCAGGCAAATAAATAAATACATAAATACATAAATAAAAAAGTAAGTAAGTAAATAAGTAAATAAATAATTAAGTAAATAAATAAATAATAAATAAATAAGTAAATAAATTAATAAAGAAGTAAATACGTAAGTAATTAAATAAGTAAATAAGTAGGCCTAAATAAGTAAGTAAATAAGAAAATAAGTAAATAAGTAAACAAACAAACAAACGAATAATACACGTACTGCAGTTTAAAGAGAACTGGAACATGGCAAAATCTAAACCCATGAAGGAATACTACTTTCAAAGGAAATGGGAATATGATTATTTTGTTGTTGAAAACGAAAGAATTGTCTGTTTACTGTGTCACATTCAATTATTTTCCATTCGTAATTTCAGTATTAAACCACATTTCAACAAAGTCCATATTAAGAATTATGGAATGCACAAACTTTCGAGTAAATTCATCATTACGAACTGTATATTGATTATTTATTAATATACTGTAAAATTAAGGACGTCACTCGTTGTGTTCATTTTGAATTGAAATTAATAGTGACTTTCAAGGTTCTTTACTTAACTGCTTTAAATTTATGTTTCCGTAGGCGATGATAGAAGGAAAGTTTTCGAAAATCTAAAACAGGTTAGGTACAAAGAAATCTCAAAGAAACTACCGACAGGAAATCTAGTATAATTGTAAAACTTGAAACGAGATAACGCATTATAAAAACAATGAATTTATTACAATCCTTTTCGAAAATTACATGCCGCCACTGATGGATCTTTGACGACAAGAGAAGGTAAATAACTCTACGCGGAAGTCGATCATCCCCAATAGAATTGGAGTGAGGCTGACGTCATATTTCCCCTAGTTACGAGTTCTGCAGGCCTGGCCTATACTACCACAAGATAAAGTTTCGTTGTAAGAGAAATGAAAGAAATTAAGACGACGAGCTTGGCAGTGCACAACAAGGAACAAGAGCGCAAGAAGTGGAAGAGAAAAGTTCAGAGGAGGAGTAGACGACGATGGAAGAGAGAAATAAAACATAGAGCAGATCTGAAAAGCAAAAAGCAGGTGTCGAATAGAAAATGAAAAAATGGAGTTGATATTATGTGGTAAAAGGAGAGAAGGGGCAAGGAAATGCGAAAAGGAATAAAGTGGAAAAAAAGAGAATAAACATTAGTTGAAAAGGGATAAAAGAGGAAAACCAAAGTCATTTAAACGCAGTCATATTTAACGTTAAACGAAACATTTCCAACGATTGATTTGTTTCTGAAAATAGAACAATCCTATGACCCAAACTAACTTCGTACCCGATACTGTATTACAATTTGGTAACATCTCCGTAACTAGCCTAAGAACTGCAATGTGATCTCAAAACCATCTGCGAGAGGCACACAAACAAAGTCAGAGCGCAAACACTGACGTTGTGTTTGCAGTTGAAAGTTGTTCTTTGTGCCACAAATAGATGACTCCAGCGAGCAAGTCGCCTGCAGCGTTGTCTGTTGTGTTCAGCAATTCCAATTGATTTATTTTCATTGCGTCTCTGTTCGTGGCATGTCCGTTTAAAATGAAGACCACACCTCCTCACAAGAACCACTTCCACATACTGCCATGGACTGGAATTGATCTCGCATTACGCAATTTCTTTAGTTTCTTTCCTATATTACAACATTTCTGTTCCTAATTTCTGACTATATTGGAGGAACATAAATATTTTTACGCTGCAAAGCACTGATTTAGATACTTTCAGGACAAAGCGATGGAAACGCTGAGGATACGTAACAAAATCCCGGAAGTCTCTAAATTTATTAGATAAAATATATAACGCGGTACATAGGTCTACAGGGACATCATTTTAATTTTACTTCAATTTTTATTGTACCTGAGTTTTTGAATGTGCTTCATTCCCACCCCCTCTACTAGTAAACTTCCAACCGTCCTCCACACAGAACCAAGGCCGCGTATGCAGTACTGAGTTAGTGAGTATAGTACGTTCCAGAAATATGTTCGCGTTTTCCAGTGACGAAAAAGCGTTCAATATTGAATCATATTTTCGCCAGGTACTGTCGTCCGTACGCCTACGTCGCATCACGGTTTCCCCCACCTGTTTCTGTTCGCCTCTCTGTAAAGGTTAGTAGCTGGACTGTCTTGGCTCTTTTCTGATAACATTAATTTCTATTAGGAATTGGACGTCTACGTAATATTATAAAACTGTTTAAAATAACTTAAATAAAAGGGCCTCGTTAAGTAATTAACTGTCACATGATTTCCCCACCTTCCTACGACCCTGCGACAAAACCACTTGGACTTGGATAGCATTTCTGAGTAATTTTATCTTTTCGGATCGGGCAGAAGTGAAGTTTAAATGTACAGTACGTAAGGTAGCCTACTCTTTTATAGACTAGGTACAGAATTATTTCAACATGAGTTACTGGTACGAAGGACGAAACTGGTAATTGGAATTAGGTACAATAGTCTATAGTGCGATAATATTCACAAAAGAACTGAAGACTGTATCGAAATGAACGGCCACCATTTTTAAAAATGTGTTTAAATATCCATATTATGATTATTTTTCAATTCAATTTCATTCTCTATATTGTACGCTAATGTGCTGTAACAGTAAAATATACACTGCATAATTAACACGTCCGAATGGATAGCTCAATTCATGAGTAAAAACACTAAGTGTTAATACAGTACTGTGTTTTGATTAAACAAAAACCTAATGAAAATTATCAAACTCAAAATTGCGATATTTCCTAGTTTACATAAATGGATCAACTACTTTTCTTCCCTCCTATACCTAGTAAAGTGATTTGTATTTTATGCCAGTATCATCGAACTCCAGTCTTGGAAGGGGGAGCAAGCGGTGTTTCCGGTTCTAGACCTTTAATCCAAAGTTATATCCAGGTTGATATTAAAAATGTTAGTAAGAATAAAATGATTTCCCTGTACAACTACGTATGATGCAGAAATTAGGGGTTGGAGACGAACGAAAAAACTGAACCAGATACAAAGAGACTTTTTAAAATGGATAACGGGGGTGGGGAGGAGAACGGCTAACAGCGGAATCCTAAGTGAATTCGGGCGCCTTAGAGACTCAATAGAATGCAAGGTAAAAGTTTTAAAGTACGAGGCGCATCCAGAAAGTAAGTATCCCGATTTTTTCCCCTTGAAAGTAAACGTAATTAGCCGTGTCAATTGCGCATGCGTAACAGATCTATGACGTATCAATCATATGCCAGCCGGACAGGTCCCGCCTAGTGCCAGTAGCGTGGCAGCAGTGGTCCGAAATGGAAGCTCTTATTCCTTCTCCCGCCGCATGCGAGGTTCGGTCGGTGATAAAGTTCTTTAATGCACATTGCATTGCGCCAATTGAAATTCATCGGCAGCTCTGTCAGGTCTGTGGGCCGAACATCTCTCTCTCTCCCTCTCCCCTCCCCTCCCGCTCTCTCTCCCTCTCCCCCTCACTCCCTCTCCCCTCTCTCTCTCCCCCCCGCCCATGCGAGGTTCGGTATGCACAAAGCATTGCGCCAATTGAAATTCATCGGCAACTCTGTCAGGTCTATGGGCCGAACATCTCTCTCTTTTTCTCTCTCTTTTTCTCTCTCTCTCTCTCTCTCTCAAGAAATTCCTGTCCTTCTGTGAGCGTTTTGGCAACGACGAAGAGCTGAAGACGTCTGTTACACGCTGGTCCCATTCACACATAGACAAATAACAGGCGGCGTAGTTCTACTAAAGTTCATCCCACGATACAAGTGTCTCACTTCTGATGGTGGCTATGTTTAAAAATAGCTTAAACATTGCTGTACATGTTGCCAATAAATGTTTTCCTGAAAGTGTGTGTTCTTTTTTTTTTTTAATAGGGAAACTTACTTTCTGGATGCGCCTCGTACTACCACAGTTTAGTATGTACAGTTGCGAAGCTCAATACTTAATAAAAATACATACATAGATAGTTGCTGACCACCAGGATCGCTACTATCGCCTCAGCAGAGACCCTTTCCCGAGCAGACGATACTGTATGTTCGGGTTTTCTATTTCAGTGTATGGAGCTCAGTGAAATCTTATACGCATTATAACTTTATTGCGTATCATTGCTAAGTTCTATTTAGTGTAATGTGTCCATAAGTTCCGTTTACTTCTTAATGCATAATTTGTTGCAGAAATAATTACAAAACTGTGTTATTTTAATGTGAAGAGAATTTTACATTTTAACATAATCTGTTCGCATCAACATTTTAAGTTTAGAATGGAAGCTTTTTTGAGGTTTACTAAAAAAGAATTTATATTGTGATTTTAATTTAGCACAGCTACCTTCCTTAATTGTACACAGAAAATTTACCATACCACTCGAATATTGAAGTACTGGTACAGTAAACATAACCTATACTTTCAATATAATATCTAAATATCCGTGCGGTGCAACTGAAAATTATTGAATTGTGCATAATTGAATGTACAAGAATTTCGCAATATTTAATCCAAATAAAGTCAAGTATTACACATACGAATAACGTAATTTTCACATCAAAATAATATTACACCTTAACTCGCAAGTAAATTATGTCTGAAGTGTCTCATAATCATTGTTTTAAATTTATTAATGCAATTACACTACATTTTAGAGAAATATATGTTACTCTTTATGCATTGCAACTAATTTATATGGTTGAAACGCCACCCTCCGTGATCGGGGTAAGCGAGTCACATGGTCTGCCTATATTAAATCACGATGGCAGTGACACAGTCTATTGTTCCTAGTACTCACAGCGCTCCAAGAGGCTAGCAACTATCGCGAGAAATGCAAAAAATCATCCCAACCTTCGCAACTGTATATACTAAACTGTGGTACTACGTGAAGATTGTGCCTGGAGATCAGTCTCTTATTAGAGTGGTCTGTTATAGGGAGCAACTCGAGAGGACAGACCAAGTAACCTGGGCAGGTAGATTACGCAGAGGGTTGGAGGAAATAGACATGGGATTTATAATCGGGGAAGATTGCAGGAACTAGCGAAATGTCTGGCGGAAAGTCAAGAAACGCCTGAAGGATATAGACAGGCAAATAACAGAAAGGGAACTATAGGGATAAGGTTGCTCTGGAGACCCAATCGATGATCAAAACAAATTGTGGAACCGAGTTATACCTCTATGGAGGAAGTAGAGAAGGCAGACTGGGCTTAATCTGGTTTCGTCTAGGAGCTTGGAGGGCACTTAAAATCGTCAACGAAGAGGAGGCGAGAATATGTCCTCCTTGCGGTAGAGGCGAGACATCACACCATATTTTATCGGAGTGTGAAGCCACAGAAGCTCTGAGGAAACGATTCCTGCCAGTATCCTTCATTACATCTAGCAGGGGACATTTGGCAACATACGATAGGCTATATTAAATAATGCTAAATTCTGTGAGAGTGTGCGAAAATTCATGGCTAAATTTGACAGCTGAGGGTAAATCTGGACGAGGGGGAGAGGGCCGAGGTTATAAGGGGAAGAGTTATTTATTAGCGTTGCAATGAGTAGTATTAACACTGAGCTATTAAGGTACTTAGGGGATAATATTGTTTTTGTATGTATTGTGTGTTTTTTTCTATTTGTATTTTTATTGCGTATGTATATGTTTTTTTATGTCTTACCATTATATTTATTATTTGGATTATTTATTGCAATTTCAATAAGGAATTGAATTGAATTGAATTGTTTATATACAGAGTGATTCACGAGAAAGGGTAAAAAATTTAGGATATGATTTCTTAGGCCATTTTGAGTGAAAAAGTTCATATGAACATAGGTCCGTTTTCGAACGATGGCGGAGCTAGATGCATTTTTTCGGTAAAACGTCTCGCCCCAATGTGAATCAGACGTTACCATACGCTGCTGAATTGAGAACTTGAGACAAGGTCACCTACCGCATTGAATAACGTAACATTGGATTCTGCATTGTGAGCGATGTAGATAAGACAAAGAAACCGGGTCGTGGGGCATTAGAAATGCCCAATCGTCTGCCCTTGTCTAATGTAATGACACAGAACCCGCAAATAACACAAATAGCCTACACTATCACTTATCAATTGACAGCAGTTCAGTCAGCTACCTACTGTACAGTAGTTATACAGGTACAGTTATCGGAAGTGTTAAGTTGTGTTTTTCAAGATGCCTTATAAATTTTCGATTACAGAATACGCCGATATTGTGTATGTTTATGGTTTGTGCGATGGAAGTTCCTTGCATGCCGTCGCTGAATATGAACGACGCTTTCCGAACAGAAGGATACCATATCGAAGAGTACTTACTGTCTATGGGGCTGGATGAAAGACTTGGTATAGCAAAGGAACGGTGAAACGAGAGAGGTGCTAATTGACCGTATTTTGGATGCGGCATAAAGACAGCCACATGCAACTCTCCTGAGCGATGAGCGCGATTCACGCCCGAGTGCAACAGTGCATTGAAGCACATCCATCACCAACTTCTACAAAATTAGGTATGTATGCATACGTGAATATAAACTTTAAATTTGTCCGTTATCTGTCTCTAAATGCGAGTTAGTACAGTGAAATCTCAGAAGTATTTGTGAAATCAAAGAGCCATATCTCTGTAACCGTCCGAAAACGGACCCATATTCATATTAACTTTTTGACTCAGAATGACTTCAGAATTCACATCCTACATTTTTCACCTTTCCTCGTATATATATATATAATATATATAGTCGACCTGGTTGGCGAGTTGGTATAGCGCAGGCCTATCCCCAAGGTTGCTGGTTCGATCCCGGGCCAGGTCGATGGCATTTAAGTGTGCTTAAATGCGACAAGCTTAGGTCAGTAGATTTACTGGCATGTAAAATAACTCCTGCGGGACAAAATTCCGGCACATCCGGCGACGCTGATATAACCTCTGCAGTTGCGAGCGTCGTTAACTAAAACATAACATTTTATTTATTTATATATGTATATATATACATATATATATATATATATATATATATATATATATATATATATATATATATATATATGTTTCACTGTGTTTTTTCTCTTCATATCTTACATTTACTTTATTTTTATAATTTTTGTGAAATTTGGTATGAAGTTAGATTAGTTATAATTGTGATAATTAATGATAACGGTAGAAATAATAATATTCTTCATTCTACTTTCAGGACAAATCTGATTTTAGGTTGAATACTTTCATTTCCATCCTTATTTCTCCATCTTTATACCACTGGGTGTGCGTGTGTTTACGAGATATACATAATTATTTATGACCTGTTCCCTCTTTCTCTCATCAACTTATGTGTCTCCGTCCGTCTGTGTATGCCTTCTCCGTCCGTCTGTCTGTGTTTCCATCTGCCTATCTCCGTCCATCAATCTGTATGTGTAGACTCAGTCCATCTGTGTGTGTGTGTGTGTGCGTGCGCGCGTCTATCTGTCCACCTGTATGTGTGTGTACCTCCGTCGTCCGTTCGCGCTTGTCTCCCCCAGTCTGTGTATGAATTCTTTCGTACATGTATATGTCTTTATCAGCAAGTCCCTCCATTTCACTCTGTATTTCCGCCCACCTGTGTATGTACCAGTCAGTAAGTCCGTAAAACCCCGAACTCTTCTCCCGTTCACCATTCCTTTCAGTGCGTCCTTCAATAAGCAGTTTCTTCTCAGCTAGCGACCAACCAAATCCTTTTCTTCTTCTTAATCACTTTCAGCATAATTCTTTCTTCACCCACTCTTTCCAACACAGCTTCATTTCTTATTCTGTCTCTCCATTGCACACGATCCATTCTTCTCCATATTCACATTTCAAATGATTCTATTAACTTCTCTTCATTTCGTCGTAATATCCATGTTTCTGCCCCATACAATGCCACACTCTACACCGAGCCGGCTCACAGCTCATGGGCGGAATGCAGATATTAGCTGCGCTCTGTATAAGGGTGGACTGGAAGAAGATGTGATCTCGTACAAAATGTACACAAAAGGAAGTACTACTACTACGAGTACTTATGAAATGAATTTCCGTTCAGTGTTTGAAAAACTATCTTGGACTATTATTAATTAATACTAAAATATTTACTTTACAGAAATAATAGAAATTCTGTAGCTACTTAAATGTACAATATAATTTTGTTATATTTTTATTTATCAGTACATGAAAACGAGGTATAAGCTGTTGGTAGCTGAAAGGAACAGTAGCCTACTGATCGTAATGAAACATCAGTTACAGATGTTCGATGCCTGCCTATATTAATGTTGATTATAGAAAATACTTGCTCACAAATATAAATGTTGAGCCAAACATAGCAATCATTTTCACAGCCAGCCTGTGTAGTCGTGGATATTATTGCTAATGTTTAGTCTTGTAAAACTCAACCAGGCTAGTAGTATTATTCAAACGATCTTTAGCCCATAGGCCACATTGAAGATCAATAAGTCCGAGCTGTAAATCGTTAAATGTTATGTTTTATTTAACGACGCAGGCAACTGCCGAGGTTATATGAACATAATTAAATGCACTCGACCTGGCCCGGAATCGAACCCGTAACCTCGGGCATATAAGGCCAGCGCTATACCAACTGCGCCAACCAGGCCCACCTATAACTTATATGACATTGTTTCAACTGGTGTTGAAGGAATTTATTATAACTTTAAACTTCTTTCCATTTAAGACAAGACTTTTAGTAGGTTATTTTACGAGCTTTATCAACAGCTTATTTTATTTAGCGTCTGAATAAGAAGGTGATAATACCGGTGAAAGGAGTCCGGGGTCCAACACCGAAAGTTACTCAGCGTTTGCTCATACTAGGTTGAGGGAAAACTCCGGAAAAACCTCAACCAGGTAACTTGTCCCGACCTGGAATCGAATCCTGGCCATCTGGTTTCGCGACTAGACGCGCTAACCGTTACTCCACAGGCGTGGACCTTAAGACGAGATCTTGGAACCTAGAATTAAATTCATTTTGAATTTTAATTAATATTTGCACATAATCGTTTAACATGGCTTCATCACGAGCAGTTTCTATCGTTCGAAATTAAGCCATATTACCTCCCCGAAACTGACTTACAAAAAGTGTAATTTTACGACTGAAATCCCCTAATTTATTCAACATATCAACACTGAGCTAGCCTTTTCCCTGAAGAGAGATATTTAAATTGTTGAAGATTAATATCTTTAGTATCTTTATGTCTGGACTCGTAATGACGCATTATGTTATGTTTCTTTCTACCTTTCAAAATGTTGTGGCAGATAAAGCACTGAGTATTTACTCCAGCAGCTATGAAAAAATAAGCATTTTCCCATGAAACATTGAAAGAATTTGCCTGATCACCACTTTTCCGTCTTTCAGATTCCTTCATACTGTACTGTAGCAGTACTTAAGCAACGTGAAACAGTTACTGAGAATAGGCCTATACACTGCACTCCACTATAGACAGCTGAGTGGTTGTTTCCCTCTCCTCTACCTATAGCAAGTCTCTTTCATTCTGTCTTCCTCTCCGATTCGGCGAGCTGTAACACAGCTCTCCCGCTCCGAAGGAGCGCGCGCGCTTGTTGAGCGCTGTTTGTGCAGGTATGCTCTACGCCAGCGGTTCCCAAAGTGTGCTCCGCGGAGCCCTTGGGGCTCCGCGAGTGATTCTCAGGGGCTCCGTCCGCGGCAGTTATGAAGGTGACAAAAATTTCTGCTTCCATCTAGTCTCTAGTAAAAAAAAAAAACGCAAACTACCTCCATGAAGCGAAAAATACTTTCTCAGAAAATACTTTGCGTTTTCTTTCTAGATGGAAGCACCAATAATAGATCTACTCGTTGGAATTATCTCGATTTTTCTTGCTTGCCAAGTACTCGATGATTCTCGAAATTTATTTTATGTTTTATAAACCAAGCAGGCAGCGTTTGTTAATCGTGATACGTGAAATCTACAATCTATTGACTGTTATGTTGCCTCAAAAAATATATATACATCTGCATGTTAATTTCATTGCTAAACTTTCGTTGAACTGGAACTGTGGCTTAAGATAGGGTCCGTAATACCGAGAATCATCAGCTACCAACCAGTGCTCAGTCAAAGGGGGATAACAGCAGCTGTAACCTTACTTTAAAAGAAGATAATGCGAATTCCTTGAGATTGAATTTGGAATATGCTCAACATGATCCTGCTTCAGAGTCTATGGTGCCTAGTGTAGAAGTACTGAAAGGAATTTAAAAAAAAAAAAGGAAAATATTGTGATTCATATTTGGATATGGGATTCACTAAGTTTGCTGATGGACGTCCACAGTGTGAGATATGTAACAAAGTTTTGCCCAATAGTTCTATGTTCACTACCAAGCTTAGTGACGGCATTTCAAAACTCATCCTGACTTCACAAAAATGAAACTGCAGACTAGGTACTTTAAAAGAAAAACTGACGAACTCCATGCAGTTCAGACAATATTTTTATCTCATGTAAAAAACAAGTAACGAGAAAGCACATGAAGCATCGTACTTGATTAGTCTTGACATGGCTCTTGCTGGTAGTGAAGGTAGTGAAGTGCATGTGGACGAAAAACCTGCAAACTTGATCCTCAGTGTGCCCTTATCAAATAACACTGTGCGTAATCGAATACAGAATCTATCAAACCATGTTAAAAATACCATAGTTTCCCGTATCAGTCAAATGAAATTTTCACTACAACTTGACGAATCCATGGACGTTGCCGGATTAGCTGTGTTAATGACGTTTGTGCGGTACGAGTTTTCAGATCCTTTCTTGAAAATATTTTGTTCTGCAAGCCATTGCCTTCCTCCACAAGCGGTACTGAAATTTCATTGAAAACCTTGGGGCAATTGCATTAACGTGTGCACAAATAGTGCAAAGGTCATGGTAAGTCCTGTTTCTGGCTATGTTACAAGGATCAAGGAAGTAAAAAAAAAACTGCACAAGTAGTCATTGAGCACTACACCAACACGCTCTCGCAACGAAAAAAATGCCAGCGTTATTAAAGCAAGTACTACGTACACAACGTCGTCAAAATTATCACCTTTGTTAAGGGGCGACCTTTGCAATGTAGACTACTCAGTATTCTGTGCGAAGATATGGGAAATATAGGGCTACACAAGTCATTGTTATTACACATAGAAGTGCGATTGTTGTCGCGTGATAAAGCGTTGTCCCGTTTACTTGAACTTCCAATGGAAGTTTCGTCACTTTTGAATGACCAAAACAGTTTGCTAACAGATTATTTGATTGATCAGGAATGTTTGTGCAAATTATGTTACTTGGTAGACATGTTTTCAAAATTAACTAATTCAACACATCTATACAAGGTAAACGGAAAATTATATTCGATGTCAATGAAAAAAATTGCCGCGCTGAAGAAAAAGATAGCGTCCTGCATAGAAAGCGTCGAAAATAACTGATTTCAAACTTTATAGAAGAAAATAACACAACAATGAATGACTCATTTATAGCAATAATAAAAGAACACCTTGGCAATTAGTTTCTAAATTTAAATTCATACTTGGCAAGGGACACTCAGGAATCGATTCGAAAGAAGTATGAGTGGATTGTAGATCCATTTCTAGTGAAGTCAAACCAGCTCTCACTGCGGCACAATATGTGGTCCTTATAAATATAATTTCTGACAGCCACAGTCAGGCATCATTTAAAAGCAAACCACTTCCGGAATTTTGGGCTCAGTTAAGGGAGGATCTTTTGATATTAAGTTCAAAAATTAAATTTATCTCACTGGCTTTTGATACTACGTATCTCTATGATTCGGTCTTTTCGAGGTACATGGCGACAAAAATAAAATATCGAGCTTGTTTGGACGCAGAAGATGATATACGTCTTCAAACTCACTTCTGTGACAATGGACAGTGACAAACTCTGCTGCAAGAAATAGGTACATTCTTCACATTAACTTCGAGTGTACATGCAACATTGTAACATTTTTTAAATATCTTAACTACTTGTTATATCATTTTGTAGATTTAAATAATATTATCTCCAATACTTTTTACTATTGTTACCTTTATTAATACACTCAGGGACAAAAAAAAATCGGAGACTTTAATATTTGCTGGTATTTTGCAAAACATTATCTTCTCATACAATATTATGATAGCCATCTGTTGTTATGGAGACGTGTATACATTGTTGATTGTTTTTTGTTTTATAAACAAGCCATTACAACCAAATATTCCAATTTTGCTTTCGGAATCTCAGCTATAACAATTTTGTCTCAACCATTTTGTGCTTCATTATCGTTATCATTCGTTATTTCTTTATTTTTACATTTTATGAGTTTAAGTGGGGTTGTAACATTTGTCTTAAAACAAGATGCGACCTGAAGTTGTGGCTCGAGCTGTAGCCCTTTACGATGATGGACGCAGTGTACGTCACATTGCAAATGTTATGAATATGGCTAGAAGCACAACCCATGATGCCATAAAACGGTATAGAGAGACCCTAGAATATACCAGAAGACCAGGTTCGGGTCGTCCAAGAGCTACAAATCCAAATGAAGACAGGTATATGGTGTTAAGAGTTCTTAGGGAGCGCAACCTGCCAGCTACTAGTGTAGCCCAGCAATTTGTTAACATGCATGGACGCCCAATTTCGGCCAAAACAGTTAGAAGGAGGTTGAAAGCAAGTGGACTCATATCAAGTAGACCTGCAACTGGTCCCAGACTTCTCAGGATGCATCGAGTTGAACGACTGCGTTTAGCAAATGATCACAGGGATTGGAGAAATGGATAGTGGAGCTGTGTTCTGTTCACCGATGAGTCCCGTTTCAATCTGTGCTCACCTGATGGAAGTGAAAGAGTTTGGAGAAGGAGGGGAGAACGATTTTCACAATGTTGCATTTCCGAAAATGTGCCGTATGGAGGTGGTGGAGTGATGGTTTGGGCAGGAGTGTGTACGGATGCTCGTACAGAGTTGGTTTTTTGTTGAAAATGGAAGACTAACAGCTGATAGGTATATAAATGAATGTTTGGCTGATCATGTTGTGCCATTTGGGCAATTCGTAGGCGATAATTTTGTTTTAATGCAAGATAATGCATGGCCGCATACTTCCCATGCGGTCGGAGATTATCTCCAAGAAGTGGGAATCCATGTTCTTCCATGGCCAGCAAGGAGTCCAGACATGAACCCAATTGAACACGTGTGGAACATGCTGGGACGGCGTGTTAAGAATAGACGACCGAGACCAGAATCGTTACAAGAGTTGAGGCGAGCACTTGGCGAAGAATGGGAACTTATTCCTCAAGCAGACATTGCTAACCAAATTGAGAGCATGCCGAGACGTATGGATGCAGTTATTCAAGCCAGAGGGGGTAATACCCGTTACTAAAAAGAGTTTTTAATGTTTAAGGCACCATAAAATGAAAAAACAGTTAGACCAAACGATGCCATAGTTATACGCCCTTTGTAATTTTTTGTAAATTTTCTCATCAGAGATTTTTTTTTCAAATGTTGTCATATAAGGTGCTAAATGAAACATTATTTTGTTTAGATGGGTTTTGTTTAATTTTGAAATAATTGGCAACAAAATACAAGCAAATATAGAAGTGTCCGGTTTTTTGTCCCTGAGTGTTTATCTTATTATTCATATTTTCATATTATGTATCATGTGTAATATGCTGCATAGAACATAGACAGATATAACTAACAGCTAAACATTTCTTGGGGCTCCACGAGAAACTTTTGCTTCAAAAAGGGCTCCGTGGCTGAAAAAGTTTGGAAACCGCTGCTCTACACAAAACATTTCACTAGACTCTTCCTTAGTTCTTTTTCCAGGAGTCCGCTGAAGATGCTCCTTTTCCTATTAAAAGCTTCCTTTACCATTGCTATCTTCCTTTTTACATCCTGGTTGGAGCTCATGTTACAGCTTATAGTACATCCCAAGTATTTGAAGCTGTGCATTTGCTCTACTGTAGGCCTACATGTACATAATTAGTGTATTATTATAAGACATAGTGCAGTACATTTAATATTATATATAAGGAAATTAAATTGTGTATTTGGATATTATTTTCCTTCAGTTACATATTTTTTTTTTATAATTCTAGTACAGACCTGCAGAACTGTAGCTCCTCAAAGCGACTGACATCGTACCCTTTCTACCCTACCAAACTTTTCTACCAGTGTGTCATAGCGTTGTAGTTGCGCTCGCCTATATAGCAGCGGCAGGTACACAATACACGTACTGCAGTGTGAAGAGAACTGGAACATGGCAAAATCTAAACCCATGAAGAAATACTACTTCTATAGGAAATGTAAATATGATTATTTTGTTGTTGAAGAAGACGAAAGAATTACTTGTTTACTGCGTCCCATCGAATTTATCTCTACTCATCATTTCAATATTAAACGACATTTCAACAAAGTCCATATTAAGGATTATGCAATAGGCGAACTTTCGGCTAAATTTATTATTACGAACTGTATATTGATTACTTACGTAGGCCTACTTATTTATGGCATTTAAGGAACCCGCCCTCACATAAGCCCGCCATCGGTCCCTATCCTAAGCGAGATCAGTCCAGCTTCTACCATCATATCCCACCTCCCTCAAATACATTTTAATATTATCCTCCCATCTACGTCTCGGCCTCCCCAAAAATCTTTTCAACTCCAGCCTCCCAACTAATACTCTATACGTATTTCAGGATTGTCCATACGTGCTACATGCCCTGTCCATCTCAAACGTCTGGATTAAATGTTCCTAATTATGTATGACTTGAGGCTTTCCCGGCGTTTGATATAGAATAACTCTTCTCGGGTTCTCAGCCAGGTGAGTTGGAGATTAAATTCCAAGCATTCGACGGCTAGCTCTGCTATCTTCTTCAGGGATGAAGAAGATGGCAGAGCTAGCCGTCGAAAGCTTGGAATCTAATATCCAACTCACCTGGCTGAGAACCCGAGAAGAGTTATTCTGTTCCTAATTATGTCAGGTGAAGAATACAATGTGTGCAGTTCTGCGTTGTGTAACTTTCTCCATTCTCCTATAACTTCATCCCTCTTAGTCCCAAATATTTTCCTAAGCACTTTATTCTCAAACACACTTAACCTCTGTTCCTCTCTCAAAGAGAGAGTCAAATTTCACAACCATAAAGAACAACCGGTAATATAACTGTTCTGTGAATTCTAACTTTCGGCTTTTTTGACAGCAGACTAGATGACAGAAGCTTCTCAACCGAATAACAGGAATTTCCCATATATTCTGCGTTTAATTTCCTCCCGAGTGCCATTTATATCTGTTACTGTTGCTCCAAGATATTTTAATTTTTCTACCTCTTCAAAGAATAAATTTCCAGTTCTTATATTTTTGTTTCGTACAGTATTCTGGTCACGAGACATCATCATATACTTTGTGTTTTCGAGATTTACTTCCAAGAGTATCTCTTGTATATTGATTTTTTATTTATATACTATTACATTAAGGATATCACTCATTTTTTCTCATTTTGTATTGGAATGAATAGTGGCATTTATATTAATTTTCAAGGTTCTTTACTTAAATGCTACATATTGTGTTTCCTCAGGTGTTGATAGGAGGAAAGTTTTGAAAAATCTAAAACAGGTTAGGTGCAAAGAAATCTCAAAGAAACTACGGACAGAAAATCTAGCATAATCGTAAACCTTTAAAGGACATAACGCATTATAAATACAATGACTTTATTACAATCCTTTTTGAACTTACAGTGCTGCCCTGATGGACTTTCCACACGCAATGACTGTCAACAACTCTACGTAGAAGTCGACCATCCCCCAAAAAAGTGAAGTGAGGCTGACGTCATATTGCCCCTACTTACGGGTTCTGCAGGCCAGTTTTAACACATAGTATAGGAACACATTTTACGTCTTTTCAAAGATTTTACGCAACGTTTTTAACTTCATGAATATACGAGTTAATAGCGTTTATATCACCACTCTATCGACTTCATATACACTACAATATTGTACCAAAGTACCTATGTTTAATTTATTTTAACAATTAATTCTATCTAAAGTTTTAATTTTTGTGTAACTAAACGTAAATAATACCCAAATACACAATTTAAATACCTTGTATAAAATGTTAAATGTACTGTACTATGTCTTAAAATAATACGCTAATTCTGTACATGTGCTCTCACATAATTGCCATTTCAGTATATTATCTTGTATTCACATAATTATAGATATATTATATATCCATTGTGTACCACCTGAAGATGACCTAATGAAAGTTCGAAAATATTTGTGGAAACTAATATGTAGCCTACTAATGAGATGATAGATAATTAACCTTCACTTCATAATTTGGTAATTTGTTGACTGATGTAATTGAATAATAAATTATCTTATATATTGATCAACTTATCTGAATATCGGAAATAAATATGTTCTTCAAAAACAAAACAAACCCTAACGTAACCTAACCTAACCTAACCTAACCTAACCTAACCTAACCTAACCTAACCTAATCTGTCACAGATTCGTAAATACAAGACATGGCCTGAGTGTACACTAGCGCAGGGCTGGGCACATTACGTGATTCTGAGAAATGAGCGCTGTGTGCTTTAAAGAGCTGGTCTTGCGGGCGCTGTGACGTATGCATACTGTACGTCATTCAGTGTCGGTGCAGTGGTGACTCTGCAGTATAATGGCGAACTTTAAAGACGAAGCTTCCGCTCATACACTAAAAGCGTCCCGCTATTCCCAATGCTTTTAATGTATCATGGGAGGAGGAGTTCTTTTTGGTAGAAAGCAGTGGATTAGCAAAGTTTTAATTTGGCATAAAACACTCCAACTGATTAAGAAGTTCAATATCCAACGACATTATTCTTTACAACATGCTACTGAATATGACAAATATGTTGGTAATGATATATCATATTATATATCATGAACTGTAATATACTATACTACGATATATCATAATATTTTAATAATTTAAAATTATATATTGCTAAATGTACTATAATAGCTTATAATGCAATGTAAATATCGAATAGATACTCTAATATAATGTACCTGAGAAACATTTTCTTTAAGTTGTGTTAATTTATGGTCATATATTATAATATATATCATATCATATCATATCATATCATATCATATCATATCATATCATATCATATCATATCATATCATATCATATCATATCATATAGCCTATTATGTTATATTATATTATATTATATTATATTATATTATATTATATTATATTATATTATATTATATTATATTATATTATATTATATTATATTATATATTATATTATATATTAACAGGATGACAATAATGCACTTAGTGAATCGGCTATGAGAATTAGCTACAAAATTTGCCACGAAATTGTAAAGGAATTGAAAATATTCAACGAAGGTAAATTCATCAAGCGATGTTTAATTATATTGGCAGATGAACTCTATTCACAGCAAGTAGGGGAAGTGGAAGCCATACGCCTGTCACGTAAAACCGTGGTGAGGAGGTTGCAGTATGTGCGTATGTGTTATGTAAATAAGCCTAATGATTTGTGTGTGTGCATAGCGCGAAGTTTATTCCATTAAATTAATAAGTGTGTTATAAATTGTGTAATGTACAATGGATTGATGTAATATCCTTATAAACTATTATGTACTGACAGAATGAATGACTAGACCAACCGTGGCTCTTGTTACATTAATGCAGGGAAGATAGCTGTAATGCGAGTCCGCCACTGCGTGTGCGTTCTGCTCTGGCTTGGAATTGAAGTGCCTTTCGGAGCGAGAGCAGCTCTAGCAGACTAAATGGAGCCGCTCTCATGCTCGGCCCTGCACTAGCGTGAAACTTTCGTAATGTCATCAAAGTTATGCTGGTATTACAGAGTGGACAGTGAGAGTGTGGAAGTGAATTGGGAAGAGAGATAGCTCAGCGTCCGTGTAAACGAAATCGCTATGAGATCCAATAGAATTTCTTAAAATTATCTTGAAAAGTGATTGACGCCTAAATGAGATAGGTCATATATTTTAAAATTTAACTCGGTAATTATTTACTTTATTGATACAGTAATTGACGTGCAAGTCTTCTATCATTCACAAAGTGCATTGTGTTTGTGACATGGCATTATTTAACATATAACATAACAATCTGCATTTTCCTATGGCCACTTCCAACGGACTCCTAACGAATATTCACACGTTTATCACTGGGATTGTGGCGCTGAAAATCAATTTTGAACAGTTTTATCACAGCCGCGACAAATTTCAATTTTTATTGTACAATATACAATGCAATTATCACTACAATGACACAATAATTCTTGCAGATAACATAGAATCAACTTAGGAAAAGTAATTAACAGAGCCGCAGTTTCACTTCACTTCACTAGATGACTCTGACTTCCAGCAGACAATATGCTATAGTTTAGCAGGGATGCCAATATCGGCAAACGAAATGAAAATGTGAGGAATGTTACAACAGGTGTGCTAAACATGAGGAATGTTACAAAAGGTGTGTAGTACGTTAGGTTAGGTTAGGTTAAGTGTGCAAGATTATATGAATGGTTACCACAGTTGGCGACACTGCAATCATCCTCCCACTCCACCTCAAATTACGCACAACAACGAAATATGGCCACCTTCTTCATTCAAGTATGATTTTTCTATATAAGTAAGGAACCTATTTAGGGCGGGTTGGATGCGACCACAGCTCTCTCAGTGATCACATCGAGTTTCTACTATTCCACACTACAAAACTAAGGTATTTTCAATGTTGTTTTTAGTTCCCTATATTGGCAATACCAAATTCAATATTCACACATGGCCGCTTCTAACCTAACCAAAAACGAAACACGACAGTACCGGAGAGTGAGGGATAGTCTAAAGCAGTGCTTCATAGAGTGCACTTCACTGCTCAATGCCCTTTGCACGTGCATTAACAAGACAATACTGAGGGGGTGACGTGACGGCGAAATAAACAAATGTAAGCTACATATTTATTTACAATTTTTGTTTTTATTAATTAATATCTGACAGGAAATGTGTTGAGGTAATTTGAATGTTTTTTTTATCGAGAGAAACATAACACTTAACATAAAACGTAGCCTATTGATGTATCTTTCGTTGTTTTCTTGCGATGACACCAGTTACATCAGGAGCAATAGTACGACTGGTAGAAACCCTGAGAATATGGTTTAGATTAATATCTGAAATACTCGACCTCAATTTTGTTTTTGTGCATTTCAGGACAGAAAAAAATCGTTCACATATACAAGTTGTGTAAAACTTAATGTGAACAAAGTTAAGCTGGTTCAGTGATCCATACCACACAATTATCTTTACATGTTGTGTCAACCTAAGAGTTTATTTATCTAATGTAGCCTAACCAAACATTACTAACGTCTTTTTTATTTATCTAAACAACACTATACTGAAGGTTAGAACAAAAAAAACTGCGTAACCTTTCGACTCAGGCTCCGCCGTGTAGTACCGCCCTGTACGGCATAGTTGCGCCCCGAAGAAATCAGGTAGCAGAATGGATATGACATAGTTGCGCCCCGAAGAAATCAGGTAGCAGAATGGATATGGCATAGTTGCGCCCCGAAGAAATCAGGTAGCATAGTTGCGCCCCGAAGAAATCAGGTAGCATAGTTGCGCCCCGAAGAAATCAGGTAGCATAGTTGCGCCCCGAAGAAATCAGGTAGCAGAATGGATATGGCATAGTTGCGCCCCGAAGAAATCAGGTAGCATAGTTGCGCCCCGAAGAAATCAGGTAGCATAGTTGCGCCCCGAAGAAATCAGGTAGCATAGTTGCGCCCCGAAGAAATCAGGTAGCAGAATGGATATGGCATAGTTGCGCCCCGAAGAAATCAGGGATGAAGCTTCAGTTATGTATTGCCGGTATTGGGAATTAAAAACAAACACTGAAAATACCTTAGTTTTGTAGTGTGGAGTAGTAGAAACTCGATGTGATCACTGTGAGAGCTGTGGTCCCACCCAACCCGCCCTAAATAGGTTCTTTACTTACATAGGAAAATCGTCGTACTTGAAGGAAGAAGGCGGCCATATTCCGTCGTTGTGACGTTATTTCAGGTGGAGTGAGAGAATGATTGCAGTGTCGCCAACTGTGGTAACCATTCATATTATCTTACACACCTAATCTAACCTAACCTAACCTAACCTAACCTAACCTAACCTAACGTGCTACACACCTATTGTAACATTCCTAACCTTTAGCACACCTGTTGTAACATTTCCTCACAGTTTCATTTCGTTTGCCGATATTGGCATCTCTGCTACGCGTCTGCTGGAACTCAAGAGCCATCTAGTGGAAGTGAAGTGAAACCCCGACTGTTAATTACGGTTCCGAAGTTATTTCTGTGTTATCTGCAATAATTATTGTGTCATTGTAGTGATAATTGCATTTATATTGTACAATAAAAATTGAAATGTGTTCTAAATTGATTTCCAGCGCCACAATCCCAGTGATAAACGTGTGAATATTCGTTAGGTGTCCCTTGGAAGTGGCCGTAGGGGACCGTAACTTGAGCATAAAATAAATAAATTACTTAAAAATATTATACAGTAGTTGTAGCTGCATTAAAATCAGGTACCATAATGGAGAGGTCATGGTACACAAGGAAGTGATTGTCATAAAATAAATAAATAAATTAGGCTACTTAAAATATTATAATGGTAGCTGTATTGAAATCAGGTACCATAATGGAGAGGGCATATTATATACAAAAGTGATTATCATAAAATAAATAAATTAGTTTAAAATATTATAGTGCTAGCTGCATGATTTTAATAGCATATATTTTTCTATTTTACCGCTTCTAAATTCCTCGATCACGTAGATTAAAAACGGAGTTTTTCACGGTATGGTGTTGTGGAAGAGAAGGCCTGATGTCCTTAACTACACCAGGATAGATAGATAGATAGATAGATAGATAGATAGATAGATAGATAGATAGATAGATAGATAGATAGATAGATAGATAGATAGATAGATAGATAGATAGATAGATAGATAGATAGATAGATAGATAGATAGATAGATAGATAGATAGATAGATAGATAGATAGATAGATAGATAGACGGATAGACAGACAGACAGATGGATAGATAGACAAAGAAATAAATAAAGAAACAAAGAAACAAATAAATAAACAAATAAATAAGCAAACAAATAAATAAATAAATTAAATAAATAAATATTACTTCATCGAGGCGCAACTATGCCATGCCCCTTTTCTCTACCTGATGAGAACGGGGCGCAACTACGCCCATAAAACGGGGACCCTTTTTTTTCTACTGCATCTTATCTGACCGTGGGGCGCAACCATGCCCTGCCCGATCCGCCCCCTAGACTTACTGTAATCGCGGAAGATGTATTTTGATTCCTCACAGCAATACTCTTTACCTCGTTGCACCGTGCATTGCACGGTTGCAAGGCTATTTGCGCGCGTGCAATTTTGAGCATTTTTGAAGCCCTGGTCTAAAGCAAAACTGTATGGTAGTCACACAGGAAGAAGTCGAGAAATAGTGTATAAGAACAGTATCGACAAAATAAATAAATACGTTTAACTAAATTATTAAAATACCGTACTTGTATAAAAATACATGTTAATTATTTGACTTACCGGGTTTCAGCATGTTCCTGACTGCGATGACAACCTGGTATCCAAGAGCGAGTCACTGTCCAGCAGCACACACGATACAAACCTGACTGACGGCTTTTTATGCTTGCAACGCGGAGCCACCAGCTGCGGGCGCATTTGAGAAGTCCACGGCGTTTCTGGCTGTCGTCGCTGTCTGGAGAGCCACCTAACTCTTTGACTTTTATGTTTGCTTTCTCGTCATCTTTGGGACTTCGATATCAATACCAGAGTATGAATTTGATCTCTTTATTGCCTTCACCAGCCAAATCGATAAATGCAGGTTTCTTCTTTACGAACAGCATTGCAGTATCCAAACAAGTATTCACTCAGTGCATTTATGATTTTATAATCACTTGATTTAATATGGAAGGAGACGGAAGGAAATTTTTTTTATCCTCTAAAGAACTTTAAAGGTATATTTAAGCCAAGAGATTTAAGAAGTACACAACCATATAAAAATGTAACATTAAATGAATAGCATATTTAATTATTTAAATTCCTGTAATCGTATTATAAAAACAAAGAAAATAACGACGATATGAAAACTGCACTATCGTTAAAAAATTGTGTAATTTACTTAACTCTCTTATATTAGTTGTACTACACATGTTCTTATATGCTACATATCTATTCATACTATAAAAATTTTTATCTAACCACTTTTTCCTTGTCTTGACATTCTAATAATATATGGAACGCACCTTCTCTCATGCCGCAAATGGGGCAGATATCTTCTCTACGCTACCCTCCCCCCCCCCGATTTTCAATTTCCATATTCCTAGCTCCATCAAGCAAAGCCCATCCTCACTTCCCTATTATTTATTCTTACATATTCTTCTTGTTCCCAAGACGTTTTATTGTTTTTAAAATTTCTTAAAGTTCTTAATTCCTTGCGATTTTGATATAATTCTTGCTTCGTAATTTCATTACATCTTTCTTCTACGATTTTACAAATTACATTTAAATTCATACTCCAATTTCATCCTATAACTTCATTTTGCGTCATCCATTCACCCTTTCCATCTAATATTGCACCTAAATATGTGAATCTAGAAACGAAATCAATTGGGTTATTGTTCAGAAAACATTTCTCTATTTTACTCATTTTACTCCCGTTCTTACAAATTAGGATTTTCGTTTTTTAGCGTTTATTTTCAGGTCCAAATTCATGCAATAATTTTAAATTTAGTTAATAGCATTTTTCAGACCAATAATCGAGAAAGAATCAATGGAACAATCATCAGCTAATAGTAGTCCCGGCATCGTTTTGTTGAAAATTACTGGGCAATGAGACTTAGCATTATAAATATTATGTAAAACATCATTAATATTTATAGCTTATACAGTGCCGGAAAAAAATAATAGCAACTCGGTTATTTTTTCCTCCAGATTAAGTTATGTCATGTTTTAATGTGATAGGTGTTTAAAAAGTTAAACCTTTTATATATTTCCTGAAAGCTTGTTTTATTTCCTTTCTAATTGTATGTAACAAATTCTTTTATGGCTGTTTATATGGCAATCTGTGTAGCGTTTGTTAATTGAAAGCAAAATACCAAAATTTTGCATTTTATGGGTTAGTGTGTATTGTGCTGCCAGATGGGAGTAAATGGCACGAAATACTTTGCTAGTTTTGTTCATTGTCCACAGATGTTTCAGTGGTGCATACAGTTGCTAATGTCTACCTTCTGTTCCTTCTTGTCTGTTAATAATCCCTATGAATGTTCACAGGAATTTTTCCTGATTACCTGTTGTGTTTTTGCGATTGAAAAAGTTTCATTGACAAATTCTAATTCAAAAACGCATAAAAAATATGATATAACACCAAGAAAGGCTACACAGATAGTGACATTAAGTGAATGTGGCAAAATTAATAGTGCGATAGCTCAAATTGTGGGGGTGAATTAAAGTACAATTGGGAGATAGTTGGCTCAGTTTCGAGAGAAGGGTGCTGTTATGAGTAGTAGAGCGCGAAAATGTGGCAGAAAACTGAAAACTTCACCCAGATCCGACAATGCTTTGCGTCGTTCATGTTTGGAAGACAGATTTGCTAACTCGTAAGAGCTTACGGAAAATTGAAAGGAAACTTCTGGGGTTAATATTTGTTCTAGAACTGTAAGGAAAATATTGCGAAAATTTGATTTGGTGTCCAAGAAGCTAGTGAAGAAACCAATGCTCACCAAACAACGTATGAATCTTTTACAGGGGCTAAAGAACATCAGCACTGGCCAGCTGAGCAATGACGTAAAGTTCTCTTCAGTGACGAATCTAAAATCAACATTGGTGGAAGTGATGGGGTTATACAGTGTTTCGGAAGGCAAGTGAAACACTGAATCCAGCATGTACTGTAAAACTGTGAAGTTTCCTACTAGTGTTATGCTTTGGGGAGTGTTTCTCATAAAATGTTGTTGGGAATATCGATTTCCTGGAATCTGCCGTCAATGGAGAGAAGTACAAGAATACTTTGGAGAAGATTTTACCATCAGTAAGGGATTTGTTTGCAGGACAACCATTCACTTTTCAGGACGATTCAGCACCCTACCTTCGTGCAAAAATGGTCAAAGAGTTCTTACGTGAGCAAGAATATGTCACAGCACTGTCTTGGCCTGGCATTTCACCAGATGTAAATTCTATTGACAATTAGTAGATGATTTTGAAGAATAAAATTGGAGAAAGGAAGCCCTGAACAAAAGTGCAATTGATTGAGACCATTGTGAGTATCTGGTAGCATGCAATGCCCATGGAAACTCTCCAACGACTAGTAGAGTGCATGCCAAGAAGGTATCAAGAGTTGTGAGGTCAAAAGGCTATCCCACCAAGTACTAATGCCGCGATAAGAAACTAATCCATGAAGTGCAAAATTTTGGTCTTGTGCTTTCAATTCACAAATGCTACACAGGCTGCCATGTAAACAGACAGAAATGAAGTTGTTACATACCATTAGAAAGGAAATAAAACAAGCTTTCAGAAAATATATAGATTGTATTATTTTCTAAACACCTGTCACATTAAAACATGATATGACTTAATCCGACGGTAAAAATAACCGAGTTGCTATTAATTTTTTTCGGCATTATATATATATATATATATATATATATATATATATATATATATATTGAATAGATATGGGCTCATATTACATCCTTGCTTTACCCCTTTTGTTTGTCTAATGTATCTGGATAGTTTTCTCTCAGCGAGTTTGATCTTGAACCATACCTCTTCGTATAACATTATTACATTCTCTATAAATTTAGAACTGACTCCTATATTTTCCATTTTATACTATAATTTTTCCATATCGACTGAATCAAAAGCTTTTTCTAAATCTATGAAACCCCAATACATACATCCCCAGTTTGAGTTCATATATTTGTCGTTAATAGTTTTAATAATGAAAATGTTGCCGCTCGTCCTTTTCATTCCTCTGAAACTACTCTGAAAATCCAAAAGAATTGCATATTGTTCTAACCACTTCCTTAATCTACTCGATAATAACCCAGTATAAACTTTTCCTAAAGACGTTAATAATGAGATTCCTCTATAATTATTTGAACATTTTTTATCTCATTTGCCTTTATATAATGGAATTTAAATGGCAACTTCCATAGTTCCCAAATAATATTTTATTTCTCAAAGTGTTGAACATTTTAAATAGTAATATTCTCCATCTTTCATTCTTGCCTAACTGTTTTCAACCTTGTATTGGAAATCCATCCACATATGCAGATTTTTTTTTTTTAAATTTCCTCAAAATTTTTAATAATTCATCTGCCATGAAGTCTGTATCCAGTATTTCATAGTACTTCCAAGTAAGACTACTATCAATGTCCAAACGTCTCTACCCTAAAGAGATATTTTCTATTAATTTATTAAAATGACTATTACACTTTTACTACGTCACACTACTTTTGACCAAAAAAACCGGTACGAAAGGGCGTCTTTCAACCAATCATGGCTGCTTATCGCACAATTTTATAGCGTCCCTAGCATTTGTTTAATTTTGTCGCGTCCCTAGCATTTGTTTATTTTTATCACTACCCTAGCATTTGTTTATTTTTATCACTACCCTAGCATTTGTTTCTTTGTTTGGCAACATTTGAAACTGCACTGATCTGGACGTCAAAAAACAGAAAATTACAAACCACTCCAATCGATGCACAGCACTTTCAAATATGCCTCGCATTGGCATTCAAGAACGAGAATTAATAAAGACCACTGGTCATAGCTATGCATCTTCCCTGAAACTCTATTTACAAATAAATGAAGAGCACCATTCGGAAATCCTGAGTAAGTTGAGGGATACACCATGTACATCACAGAGTTCACTTCTTTTACGCACACGTCCAATATAACATCAACTGAACCATCAACCACTAAAACATTCAAATTTAAAAATTGTACTTTCAATAATTGTTTCTTTTAAAATTATTCTTATTTATTTTTTATTTCATTATCGTTAATTAAAACGTTTCTTGTTTATTTCATAATCCCTAATTAAAACTTTTCTAACACTTGTTTATATTATTTAGGTTATGTATGTTATAGCTTCTGCTATATGATATTATGGATAGTCACGTATCAGAGATTGTTTAATACTAAGATTTATTGAAAATCATCTGTCAAGTGACGTTGATTACTGGGATCCGGATAATTGAAGTGGAATGCAAATGTTTTAATAAAAATGAAACTGAATCAACAAAGCCTTCTTGACTAGTAACCGTCCACAGAGTTCAATGAAGATTCCATAGTTGGCACAACTGATAACAAGAAAACAGCTAATCATAACACACTATTGTCATCTAGCGGAATACAATGGTACAATAATACATTTGAAGACAGTTCAGTATTTTTGTAAGTCAATATTTTATTGTATTAGAGTACTTCGTTACTTCTGATCTTTATATACTTTCTTCTAATCCTGTAATAGTCAATTATATCCCACTCGAGTTTTGATTTTCTCTAGATAAATCAAAACCTCTAGTGAGATTACTGTTGATAAATCCAAACCTCTGCCTCAATTTCGCTATCCCTATCGCCCCATTTAGTCACTGATTTTATAGCCCTCATCCAGCTGCTATATTACTACTTTTTATGTATTCGTTTAATTTCTCTAGCTCTTTATTCGCAAAAATTTTCCTTTTAAGTACCAATAATTATTTATATTTCTGTTTATATTTTATTAATTCCCTATTGTTAATAATTCTACACTTCTGGTATATATTTTTATGTTTTTTTCTTGCCCATTCTACTACATTCATGATCAAACCACTGTCCCCTTGCCTCTTATGTAACTTATGTGAAATGTACATTATGTTTTTCCACGCTCTATCTACACTCTGGTACATCATACTTACAGCCTTTTCTACATCCTTTAACAGCATCGCTTCAATAACAATTTGTAGTAATTCACGTCTCATATTATCATTCAGTAAATTCGAAAATTCTGTCTTAATTTCCTCCTTCCACAATAATGTCATACAATCACTGCTTCTCTTTGCAAATTTTTTAATAGTCCTAAGTATTTCCGTTCTTTTATAATTTAGAAAATCCAATTTTAGTTCAATCTTTTAAGGACATATGGTTACTTAACGAGCAATCTTCTATTACGAAATTTTTACTTGCTCCACTCATCCGCCTGATATTATTATATAATCAATCACGCTTTGCCCATTAGCATTAATGAAAATGAGTTCCTCTTCTTTATTTTCTCCATATTTACCATTTACTATTCCAAAATCCATCTCTTCATAGAATTGTAGTACTTCCTTTCCTTCTTCGTTGACTACTTCATCCTTACTAGGCCTACATCTTACTCTATCTCTCTTTTCGCCCCAAAATTTAGCCTATGATATCAATATCTTCATCCGCTGTTCACCCATTGGAATCTCCCATGATTAGCATTTCCTCTGTTTTGTATATATCCCTTTATTCATTTATTGTTCCTTCAGCTTAACCTAGAAATTCTTATTTGCACATTTTGTATTACTCGGGTGTACATTTCACTTTTTTTTTTTTTTTTTTTTTTTGGAATCCAGTAACTCTACCCAAATCATTTCTTCTAATTTTGACTTAATTTCTACTACTTACCTGCTATTTTTATAGTCACTAAAAGGGCTACTCCCTCGAATTTCTCTTAATCTTTCCTAGTTTTACTAATATCGATGAGAATCCCCGGCAGAAAGTTGGCATACGGCATACTTTACTGCATATCTTGAAACACCTCCAACCATTTCTTACCCCTCCCAACTCTTCACGTCGGGAGTTAATCTGTGCTATACAGATTGTTTCCGTGATGATGATACAAACTTTCAGGGATGAAGGAGAAGGGCAAATGTATTAATTTGAGATAAGGGTCCCCAGTCCGGAAATACCTCCGTCGCAAGTTACAGGGCCAAAATTATTTTCGAATAAGAATACTTACGACACTTCGTTCGTAGATCTAATACTTACATTTCTCTGTACTACTTTCACAAGCTGCGAATTCATTTACAACAGTTGTCCACAATGGCGTCCTCCTGCTGTGATAATTTACCACTTAATTAACTTATTATTCCCAGAACATAAATTGTACCAGCAATCGAAAAGTATTGGGAATAAATATGAAAAAGGAACAAAAAAAAAAGTTCTCTTCCCAGGCAGGATTTGAACCACGAAAGTCTTAGTTACCAGTCTATCGTGCTCTGGAGAGAACAAGGCTCTGAAATCAGCTACAAGAGTCGGTCCGGTTTTTTTGCCACTACTGTACATTATATAGGCCTACTACAGTACAGTTTTTCTTAACTTGAAAATTTGTTAGTGCTAAACTGTCGCAAATTGAATTACGATAGATTAGAAGTGAAGACTTTGTACAGTACAATCCGATCGTAAGATATTGCAAACAAAAACATTAAATACAATTTTGTTTGTTTTATCTTTCTTAACGAGATAAAAATTGTTTTATACACGAAATATTTCGTAGCGTGGTTTGGGAAAGCAATTGATTTAATTCCAAACATGGTCAGTCAGTTTAAGAGAGCAGTGTATTATCTTAATAAATTATTGAATGAGTTTTAGTTTTATCCACTTGATATGAACAAATTTGATCAGAACTAGTAAGTTTTCGTTCTAAAAATGAATTTTAAAACGTTACATTTGTTAGGATAAAATTTCCGTATATTTAAAGGACAAAACTAACATTCTTTCACTCATTTATTATCATTATACACTGCTCTCTTAAATTGACTGAGCACATTGGGAATTAAATCAATGGCTTCCCAAAAACGCTATGAAATATTTCATATACAACAATTTTTATCTCGGAAGGAATAAAAAAAACTAGCAAATCTGTATTACAATTTTTTGTTTGAAATATTTAAAATAATACCCTCTAAAATTAATGGCATCACTGTTCACGCTATATCTCTATACTTAGGCCTATCTACTTCTATTTTCCTACAAACGTATCTACAATAGTAACTTTGGTGGAATTTATAGGTTGCGCTATTATCTCTCACTTGTTTTTACGGCCCATTTTGTTATTTTAAGCAAATATAAATATCGAAAATAATACGTATTAAATATTGTTAATTAATCTCTGTGTTTCTTTCTTTGATTATAATAATCGTCAGCAGCATAATCATTCTCTTATTATTATTATTATTATTATTATTATTATTATTATTATTATTATTATTAACAGACAGGGTTTGGAATTGAACGGGTTACATCAGCTTCTTCTCTATGCGGATGACATGAATATGTTAGGAGAAAATCCACAAACGATTAGGGAAAAACATGGAAATTTTACTTGCAGCACTAAAGCGATAAGTTTGGAAATAAATCCCGAAAAGACAAAGTATATGATTATGTCTTGTGAGCAGAATATTGTACGAAATCAAAATATAAAAATTGGAGATTTATCCTTCGAAGAGGTGGAAAAATTCAAATATCTTGGAGCAACAGTAACAAATATAAATGACACTCGGGAGGAAATTAAATGCAGAATAAATATGGGAAATGCGTGTTATTATTCGGTTGAGAAGCTTTTGTCATCTAGTCTGCTGTCAAAAAATCTGAAAGTTAGAATTTATAAAACAATTATATTACCAGTTGTTCTGTATGGTTGTGAAACTTGGACTCTAACTTTGAGTGAGAAACAGAGATTAAGGGTATTTGAGAATAAGGTTCTTAGGAAAATATTTGGGGCTAAGAGGGATGAAGTTACAGGAGAATGGAGAAAGTTATACAACGCAGAGCTGCACGCATTGTATTCTTCACCTGACGTAATTAGGAATATTAAATCCAGACATTTGAGATGGGCAAGGCATGTAGCACGTATGGGCGAATCCAGAAATGCATATAGAATGCTAGTTGGGAGGTCGGAGGGAAAAAGACATTTGGGGAGGCCGAGATGTAGATGGGAGGATAATATTAAAATGGATTTGAGGGAGGTGGGATATGATGATAGAGAGTGGATTAATCTTGCACACCATAGGGACCGATGGCGGGCTTATGTGAGGACGGCAATGAACCATCGTGTTCCTGAAAAGCCATTTGTAAGTACGTATTATTATAATAATTTTATTATTATTATTATTACTATTAATATTAACTATTATTATTATTATTGTTATTATTATTATTATTATTTTATCATCCAACTATTATATGTTTTCCGTCTCTAAGGAACTATACGTGCAATAAATATATTAAAACTGATCCTTGCACCAGGTTTCATTTTGGCCGTCTTCTTTCACAAAATTCTAGTGGTTTTGTAGTCTATATCATATATTTTAAGAAATTTGTTTTCCTCCGTCATCTGCAACTATTTCAACTAATTCTTCCAGTGTCCAAAGCTTTTGTCCTCTAGACTGATAATCATAAATTCTATTGTCAATTTTACCTCTTATTGAGGTTCTGGCTGATTTGTACTTCTGTTATCAGGCAGTGCATCTCATTTAAGGATGTGTCAGAGGAAGAACAACTATTTGTATATATCTGAAGTCTGATTAGTGCAATATGTAGCTAATCGGCGATGTAAGCAATGGAGGGGGAAAGGAACTGGCCACCCTACCCCATTATCTCCTGGCCTAGTTGCCTCGTAAGTGGTGCCATTTTGGTATCACTTGTGAGGTTCACACTTTTGTCTTCGGACAGTTGACTAAACAACAACTATGTCAATTTATGACTGGATGTAGCATGCAGTTACCTGGAACACGTCTTTTAAAAGATTTATTTTGGCTATGTCTATTTAGCTCTTTTTGTCAGTTAGGTGGTAGCATTTCGACAGTGCAGTGTTACAAAAATCTTTCATTTATGGCAGCAAATTACTTTCAATTACGGCCCCAAATTTATATTTAATTTCTCTGTTGTTTTTTATTTCATGTGACTCATCTCCTAAGGGCTAAAGTAACTTTTAATCAGATCAGTTCTAACAGTTATTGTTTACAAAGAAACAGATAAGGAGAATACATTTAATTTATAGAGAATAAAACAACACACGTAATTCCAAAATTGAGTTTACTGCACAAATAACGTTGGAGGCCAAATCAAATTAAATAAATGACATGTACAATAAACATCCTTCGGTACAAAAATGGAGGAATGATCTTTTAAGTCAGAAATTCAAGAATCTATCTCATTCTAATTTAGAGTGGACATAAAGATATATAATTAATTGCAAAATTAAAATAAATGGCGTCATTTTTCATGCAAGACTCAATTAAGGCAGATGATTTAGAACTTACTATTAAAAAATTTTGTACTTCTTAGGTTACAGCTACTATGCGCGATAAGATTGTTGAATATCTAACAGTAAAAATTTCCCCCAAATTTAAATGTACCAAAGACACACACACACTTCAGAAGGACTTCACCTCTCGTACGAGGTGAAATATTTGTTGTGCAATAAAGAAAAATCTTTCACATCATAAATGTGTCTTAAAAACCGGGAACAAAACTATACAATGGCAGTTTATTTAATGTTCATGCCGCAAAGTATTCATGCAGATTCAATAACTTAGATCTGTAGGTTAAAATGTTAAACTTTATGGCTTTTAGCCTCTTTTCTAAAAAACATAAATATATTTCCAACTGTTTTAAATTGTTCTTCAAAAGCAATTCTATTGGCCACTTTAATAGATGTTAGTATTGTGTGCAAGAACGTTGCCATAGAAACACTCGGCTTTCAAACTCGAGTCATCACAAGAAGATATTTTACAGAAGTCGACAATTTATGGTTCCAAGTAATCACATTTCCACATTCTTAGAACACGATTTCATTATTCTGCAGAGATCACTTTGCACGATATTCCTGCATAATACTACGCACTTGTGTCGAATGGAATAAATACGGTTGTCATGGGAACGGATTTCCAGTGAGAGTTCATACACACAGAATTACAGTACAGCTGAAGCCCGTTTTTCTCCACAGCCAGTAGAATACACAATAGCATGATCTTTGGCCGAGATGTAGCGTCTCGAACAGTGGCTGGATGAAGCATATTGCGTTACGTGGAATCCTGTAACTTCCTTCACAGTGGGCATTTCCGGTTATATGCTCCTGATTTTAGTTATTTCTGGACTGGTGAATTCTTCCGCTTCGTTGAAATTATCTGAAAGAGAATGATAAGCCACTTTAATTAAGTATTCATACACAGTTTCTCGTTAAATAATGAAACATATTTATTAGGATCATGAAAAGTAATTAGGGAAATAGTATCAAATAGAGTCCGCGAACCAATACTATGAGGTCGGGCGGTTAGCTTGAGAAGAAGAAAAATACAGATTTCTGCTCTTGAGCATTACTAAAGTCTAACTCTTCATTGTTTCAGTTAAAGGACTGGCTTATATAAAAGTGAACTGTAAGTAATGTCATTAATTTCAGATGGTTATTGTTTCAGATATTTCATAAAAAATGTTTCATACAATTTCGCTCGTTTTTGCTTTCTTTTCGAGATACAAATTGTTTTGTATCAAATATTTCATAACGTGTTTTGGCAAAGCCATTGTTTTAATTGCCAATATCCTCAATATACTTAAGAGAGTAATGTATCATGTTCATAATTGATTGAAAAAGTTGTAGTTTTGATGCGTTACCAAACTATGCACAATTTCAGTAAAATTTTCTAATTAATCATGAACTTAATTACGAAACACATACTTTATTTCTTTTAATGTATTCTATTACCTCCTCCAGGTATCGATTAAATTCCAGCAGAATTAGTACAAGAGGGTGGAAGCGAATTATCTAACGAAATTTATAAGCTTGTACTTGCTATTTGGGAAAAGGAAATTGTACCAGAACTATGGAAGGAGTCCATAATCGTACCTATCTTTAAGAAGGGGGACAAGACTAACTGTAGTAATATTCGAGGGATATCACTTTTGTTGACGTCGTACAAAATTTTCTCCAATATTCTTTTGAGAAGATTAACTCCATATGTAGATGAAATCATTGGGGATCATCAGTGTGGTTTTAGGCGTAATAGATCAACTATAGATCAGACATTTTGTATTCGACAGATATTGGAGAAAAAATGGGAGTATAAGGGTACAGCAGTGGCGGCTGATTGACTGAGGCAAGCGAGGCCGGGCCTCAGTCACTTGGCTTAACTGAAATCAAATTTTGTGCTTTTATATAATATATTAGTTATTTGAATGAAGCATATATCGCTGTAGAAGCATTTGAAAACTCTGATGTATATAGAACTGTTTTGCAGTAAAATTTGTTCCTGAGGCCGGGATCGCTCGTGCCGGGTCTGGCTTGTGATGTATGTAGACCTGTTTTGCAGTAAAATTTGTTCCTGAGGCCAGAATCGTTCGTGCCGGGTCTGTCAATGCATTTCATGTCCTTTCGCGGGCTTTGAATTTACGCTTAAAACGTTGTAGCTGAGGCACAATTCGTCTGGCCTGGTAAGGTTCACTCGTTCCATCCATGGGCCGGCCTCATGGGTAGAGTTGGGTGGGAATAGCAGTGGTGACTTGTTTTCCTAACTAGGCCATAAATAACAAAATTCCAGCTCTTTGGCAGGCAGAGACCCACTCGATTCTCTCTCCCCTTATGTCTCAGTTTATGACAGAAGCGAGGGTGTTCTACTATTGTATTTCGTGAATCTGGGCCAATGTTGTTATGTATTTTGGGAAAATATAAACAGAAACAAATGAGAGAAATAATGCTGGAGAAGTTAATTCATTGTTAGAGTGTCCTTTTTCGAGAAGAAATAATACTGAAAGAAAGGAAGGTTTAAATAAAGAGAGAGACTACCAAGATACCTACGACATCGCTGATAATTTTTCTGACACATAATCTTAAAACGTGAGTTTCTATTGCATCCTGGTATGGGCAACATAAATGGTTTTGTGGTAATGTGAGGCAAAATAAACTTCTCTTGGCCTTGTTTGTTGCTGTCAAAGGAAAAAAATAAAAATAAAATAAAGAAAGTGGAATTTCAACAAATAATATGGGTTGCTTCATCACACTGAAACAATCACTGAAACTCACAGCATAACAGCTTATTTGGTGAGTGAAATTATGATTTTTCATTGATAGTAATAAGAATAGACTACTACTACTACTACTACTACTACTAATAATAATAATAATAATAATAATAATAATAATAATACAGTAATAATGATATTAATAATATAATAACAATAATAATTAATATAATAAACAAACATTTCCTATCGGAAGCACTTAAACTATGTAGTTGCATCTGGCATCACCGAGGATTTCGATCACCGGCCGCTACTGGGGTACAGTATATCAGTTATTCATAGATTTAAAAAAGGCGTATGAGTCGGTTAAGAGAGAAGTTTTATATAATATTCTTATTGAATTTGGTATTCCCAAGAAACTAGTTCGATTAATTAAAATGTGTCTCAGTGAAACTTACAGCAGAGTCCGTATAGGCCAGTTTCTATCTGATGCGTTTCCAATTCACTGCGGGCTAAAGCAGGAAGCAGAGAGATGCACTATCACCTTTACTTTTTAACTTCGCTCTAGACTATGCCATTAGGAAAGTTCAGGATAACAAACAGGGTTTTGAATTGAACGGGTTACATCAGCTTCTTGTCTATGCGGATGACATGAATATGTTAGGAGAAAATCCACAAACGATTAGGGAAAACGCGGAAATTCTACTTGAAGCAAGTAAAGCGATAGGGTTAGAAGTAAATCCCGAAAAGACTAAGTATATGATTATGTCTCGTGACCAGAATTGTACGAAATCGAAATATAAAAATTGGAGATTTATCCTTCGAAGAGGTGGAAAAATTCAAATATCTTGGAGTAACAGTAACAAATATAAATGACACTCGGGAGGAAATTAAACGGAGAATAAATATGGGAAATGCCTGTTATTATTCGGTTGAGAAGCTTTTGTCATCTAGTCTGCTGTCAAAAAATCTGAAAGTTAGAAATTATAAAACAGTTATATTACCGTTGTTCTGTATGGTTGTGAAACTTGGACTCTCACTTTGAGAGAGGAACAGAGATTAAGGGTGTTTGAGAATAAGGTTTTTAGGAAAATATTTGGGGCTAAGAGGGATGAAGTTACAGGAGAATGGAGAAGTTACACAACGCAGAGCTGCACGCATTGTATTCTTCACCTGACATAATTAGGAACATTAAATCCACACGTTTGAGATGGGCAGGACATGTAGCACGTATGGGAGAATCCAGAAATGCATATAGAGTGCTAGTTGTGAGGCCGGAGGAAAAAAGACCTTTGGGGAGGCCGAGACGTAGATGGGAAGACAATATTAAAATGGATTTGAGGGAGGTGGGATATGATGGTAGAGACTGGATTAATCTTGCACACGATAGGGACCAATGGCGGGCTTATGTGAAGGCGGCAATGAACCTCCGGGTTCCTTAAAAGCCAGTAAGTAAGTAAATTTATTCAATTAGCCTCCTTCACTCTGCAGTTATATATATGAATGATGAATTTGCAAAACGACCGAAGTCCCTAGAAGTAGTTTTGAGAAAACTAAAGAAAACTGTTTTTGGCCTCGCTGAACCATATATTGGTACAAGATAATTTTTTATACTTAAGATATATGTAAGAGAAGAGTTTTCTTATTAAAATGCATGCTTTTGTACTTTTCTTCAGGTCTTAAAAATTTGAATTATCTTCAGGACTTCAGTTGTTTTGAAAATTAACTTCAATCCTGTTTATTTAAACCAAAAACATGAAATGACCTTATTGCAATTAGAACAACATTATTTAGAACAATTTGTTAATCACAAGAGCACAGACATCTCTTAGGAGTGTTTTAAACGAGATCACGACTTAGTTTCTTCTTTCATTTCTTCGTTTTCTCCAATGCTATATGGTTTCGTAAAATGTATGCACGTTTCTTCGTCACGAGTGTACTTAAGCAATTTACGAATGTCTTGAATTTTGGTTTTATTGATTGGGGATGAACTACTGTGTTGGAAAGAGTGGGGGAGAAAGATTGATACTGAAATGATCAAGAAGAGGAAGAGAAGAAACTGCCTATTGAAGGATGCACTGGAAGGAATGGTAAACGTGAGATAAGTTCGGAGCAGAAGAATATGTCAGATGATAAACGACATTAAGATATATGGATCATGCCGAGACTAACAGGAAGGTAGAAAATAGATACTATTGAAGAATTCTTGGTTTTCAGTGAAAGACCTGCCCTTAGGCAGTACACTATGGACGAATGAAACCACAGGGATAAGCTTTCCCATTAGGAAAGTCTGAAAAATGTTAATACATTGGTATCAGGATAAAGATGTGTTGAATTGCCCCCTCAATGAATGGGTTTTGCCAATAATATACCAGTTTTTTCTCCAGAAAAGCAAAACCCCATATAGGTTGACACGATTAAGGGTAATTTCTTTTCTATGGGAATAATACCGGTAATTGATAATAATGATTTATTTTATTTTACTCGGCAGAGTTAAAGCCTTGAGGCCTTCTCTTCCACTCAACCAGGTCTATAATTAATGAAAAATATCCGTAGCAGAAGTTTCTATGGAATTGGCATTTCTTTTGTAAATGTGTGTCCACCATTTATTGAAATCATACACATAATGACTTTCCACATTGGTAACTGTAAAATTTCTCTTTCCACTAGAACTAACTGTGAGTTCACCCATGGCTCTACAGAGTGAACTGTAAGTAATGTTATTAATTTCAGAGGGTTATTCTTTGAGATATTTCAAACAAAAAGTTAATACAATTTTGCTCGTTTTCGCTTCCTTTCCGAAATAAAATTTGTTTTATATGAAACATTTCATAGCGTGTTTTGCGGAAGTCATTCATTGAATTCCCAATATCCTCAGCCAGTTTAAGAGAGCAATGTATTATGATAATAAAAGATTGAAAGAATTTTAGTTTCGTCCGTTATATGTGTACAAATTTGATTTGATCCTAACAAATGTAACTTTTCGTTCTGAAAAGAAATGTTTCAATGTTACATTTGGTGGGATCAAATTTATGATCAGGCCTATTTGAAGGATAAAAATAAAGTTATTTCAATTAATTATTATCATAATATACTGTTCTCTTAAGGGGAGGATATAGATATCGGTAAGTCCCTATCTCTGCCACGTTAAATTGGTGCGCTTTATGTACTTTTTCCTCTGAATGTATTTAGGGTAGAATCATGCATTTTTGCACACTAGTAGACAATAATGTTTTTAATTATCATCGGATTTTTCAGATTATAATGTTAGAAATATTGGGATTTTTCACCAAACATACCTATATTCTTCCCTTAAATTGACTGCATCGGCCTGGGTGGCGAAGTCGGTAGAGTGCGGGTTTGATCCCGGCCCAGGTCGATCCTTAAATGCGACAAGCTTATGTCAATAGATTTAATGGAATGTAAAAGAACTCCTGCGGGACAAAATTCCGACATACCGGCGACAGCGATATAACCTCGGCAGTTGCTAGCGTCGTTAAATAACACATAGTTTACTATTATTAAATTGACTGGTCGCCCTGGCTAGCGCAGTCGGTAGAGTGCTGTCCTTTTGTGCCCGAGGTTCTGGGTTCGATCCCGACACCAGGTCGACGGCATTGAGGTGTGCTGAAATGCGACAGCCTCATGTCACTAGATTTACTGACATGTAAAAGAACTCCTGTGGGACAAAATACCGGTACACCGGCTACGCTGATAGAACCTCGGTAGTTACGAGCGTCGTTAAATAAATAATAAAAAAGTAGAATGGTCATATTGGGAATTAAATCAATGGCTTTCCCAAAACACGCTATGAAATTATTAATATAAAAAAATTTTATCTCGAAAAGGAAATAAAAACGAACAAAATTGTCCTAATATTTTTGTTTAAAATATCTCAAGGAATAACATCCTGAAATTAATGAAATTACTTACGGTACAGTCCGTATAAGATTAATAGTTCTTAATCCTCAACGAAGTAAGCGTGTGTTTGTTTAGGAAGTCTATATATGAAGATTTTTGTCACGAGTAAATTGTAACGATAAACATTTGCAGAAAATTTTCACAAAACTCTATCAGCTAAGGAAATTCAGCTGTTCGTAACGACCGCAATGAGTAGAAATATTTTCTCATCTTATATTTTGTTCACATAAAAACAAAAATAGTACCAATCTTCAAAACGTCGTGATTTCCTTGATCATTACTAAAGACCAGCCTTTGGTCACAGAGTGAAGAAAACAGGTTAGCTGTGCTCTGGGGTATAGATGATAGCTTACGCATACGGCACGTTCGATATAGTCAGCGCAAAACAAATTGTAAAAGAATGCCGTTAGTAACGTGGTTAGGTGCCGATTATTAGTTCGACTGCAGCTGTTTTTTTTTTTGCCGACCTATATAGAAAATTGGAACATACAACAGGATCATAAACATACCACCCACCCCACTTCACCACACTCGATTACAGGGTTGCATTGGTGGACGACGGCGATGCTAATATAGTCAACTCCGGTTATAGTAAACCTCTATCAACAAGCATATTTCGTTCACTCTATCCGAGGTTCACTAAAACCGAAGTGTCTGTATACGACTGACGTTGCTATACATGCAGTATTAATGCCCGTTTGGGACAGACCACGTTCAATATCAGTACTAATGTTCTCTTCATCTTCCAACTTGAACACTTTACGCTTACACATCCTGATGTTCACAGTTCGAAACTTGAATCTAATCTGGATATGTATGTAGTAGGCACTGACCGATTTCGCGCCTCTTCTGATTAGAGGTATGCTACTATGTACTAGGCCTTGGAATTTCCCCGGGTTCACTTTTACATAGATGCGGGAAGAAGAGTTGAGGACCATTGTACTGTAATCCTTCTTGTATTTACCTTTTGATAATCACTCTACTCCCTTTTTACAAAAGAAAACACTTTATCTTCCTATTTTTCTAACAACCTCTCTTAAAGGGGTCAGAACTAATCCTTTCTTTATCCCTCACTGCGTACACTATTATCTTTAACATGTTTCAAACTGTCCAGTAACTGAACGAATCCTTTGTCTTTCAATGTACTTAAGGAGTAGAAGGTTTGACATTTTGTTCTGGGAAGTTTATAGGAGAAAATTACCATTTTGGCCATTTTAAAATTACATTTTCTTGGGGACGTTCTAGTTTTAGGTTCACTATAACCGAAGTGAGGGTTCACTATAAACGGAAATATTAATGTACTTTATAATATATGTGGGTCGGGACCAACGACTTAGTTTCATTATAGCCGAATGTTCACTATAACCGGATTCACTATACCCAGAGCTGACTGTACATATATCGATGTAACACATTTTATGTATGCACTGGTAACTTCTTGTGAAATTGAAAGATGTTAATGTTATGTTTTATTTAACGACGCTCGCAACTGCAGAGGTTATATCAGCGTCGCCGGATGTGCCGGAATTTTGTCCCGCAGGATTTCTTTTACATGCCAGTAAATCTACTGACATGAGCCTGTCGCATTTAAGCACACTTAAATGCCATCGATCTGGCCCGGGATCGAACCCGCAACCTTGGGCATAGAAGGCCAGCGCTATACCAACTCGCCAACCAGGTCGACAAAATTGAAAGAAGTGTCCCGAAATGAAATCATTGCTTATCCGAAAGAATAGAAAGAAATTTTAAAATGTACTATTGTAGACCTACATAGTTATACATTTTAAGCATAATGTATTTAGAGAGGGTTGCTGAATATCACAGCCGTAGCGATTATTCATTTTTGTATTTGAATAGGGGTTACCTATAGTATTTCATTGTTGTGAAGGTACTGCAATATTTCGTTTATTGCAATTCTAATGTACTATATAGGCCTATGTTTTTAATTTATAACCAATTATGTGGCTTTAGTTATAATATAAACAAATATCATTTTCTATAATAGTAACAAATAAAAATGATACTCGGGAGGAAATTAAGCACAGAATAAATATGGGAAATGCCTGTTTTTATTCGGTTGAGAAGCTTTTATTAACCAGTCTCCTGTCAAAAAATCTGAAAGTTAGAATTTATAAAACAGTTATATTACCAGTTGTTCTGTATGGTTGTGAAACTTGGACTCTCACTTTGAGAGAGGAACATAGGTTAAGGTTGTTTGAGAATAAGGTGCTTAGGAAAATATTTGGGGCTAAGCGGGATGAAGTTACAGGAGAATGGAGAAAGTTATACAACACAGAACTGCACGCATTGTATTCTTCACCTGACATAATTAGGAACGCTAAATCCACACGTTTGAGATGGGCAGGGCATGTAGCACGTATGGGCGAATCCACAAATGCATACAGAGTGTTAGTTGGGAGGCCGGAGGGAAAAAGACCTTTGGGGAGGCCGAGACGTAGATGGGAAGATAATATTGAAATGGATTTGAGGGAGGTGGGATATGATGATAGAGACTGGATTGATCTTCCTCAGGATAGGGACCGATGGCGGGCTTATGTGAGGGCGGCATTGAACCTCCGGGTTCCTTAAAAGCCATTAAGTAGTAAGTAAGTAGTCTAAGTAAGTAAGTGTTTTTTTATTATTACACTAGTTCTTTCGTTAGCTGACTGTACAAGTTTAAACACGCCCAGTATCAGTAGTTTGTTCCTTGTATCGTTCGTTGCACAAAACAGTGGAAAGCGTATGTATGTGTTCATTAAACTTGAAGTTCAATGTGACCAACACTGGGATCTATTCATTACCAATTATGAAAAAATAATCACATTAACAAATCTTTTAAACACTTCAACTTTGCTTCCTCCCTTATTTAGATCATTGCCCGAGTCATGTAAAGATGTTGCGAAAATTGCAAACCGATATGTTGTGTACAAAGTATAATTAAAAAAAAAAGCGTTAGGAATGTTGTACAGTGGGAGACCAGTCTAGGACAGGACAACCACAACTTACGTTAGCGAACAAGACCGAACAACCGTGAGATAAGCTGAAAAGTAGCGAAGTACGTCGTTGAAAAAACTTCAAAGAGGTGTAACGAGACTGCACCACCTGTCCTAGACCATTAGCCGCCGGAAACTGGGCCAAGGGATGAAATCAGTTGAAGAAGAGAGGGATCCTATTCTGACCAGCCGTAATCGATGCGCGTTTGAGTGGTGTAAGGATATTACTGAATGGGATATTGGAGATGTGGGAGGTTCTTTCTTCAGACAAATCTAAGATTCATTTCTTCTTTAGCCAGCAAGTGAAGGGAGGTATAAACTATATGAATCGGAATATTTCGTAACTTGTGTACGATACAAAACGTTGGTCGCTCTTTGATGGTGCGGGGGTACCTGCATTCTAAAAATCAGATAGAAAGTTGCATAATCGAAGACTCTGAAAAATGTAACGCATTATGGAAAATAACATGCTCCAATCTACGAAAAAATCTTTTGTTTAAGTGTGCCAACATATGTGACCGCAATTATGGATGCAGTGAGATATTATTCATTGAACATAAATGGCCATGTGCATAAAAAATGTAGTAATTACGGATTACGAAAGTATGGTTAAAAAGTCTTCTTCTTCTTCTTCTTCTTCTTCTTCTTCTTCTTCTTCTTCTTCTTCACTTCATGATATGGGCAATTGCCCGTTCCGGCTTCAAAGGTCGCTCCATCTTTTCATCGGTCGTCCCTGATCTCTTCGTCCTTTTGGTTTATAATTTATTGCTTTCTTAGGAAGTCTGTAGTCGTCCATTCTCTCTACATGTAATTTCCAATCTTGTCTGTAATGGTCTTATTTTATCAATACGTGAGTATAATCCTAGTTCCTGCCTAATATCTTCATTTCTAATTCTATCTAATCTCGTACATCCTTTTACTTTCCGCAAGAATCTCATCTCTCTCTAACTTCATGTTTTGTTGTAACCGAACTTTCACTTCCATATAAAAGAGTAGGGACTGCCATTACATTGTAGAATTTCATTTTGGTTTCCCTTCTGCTTTTATTCTTCAAAATTTTATTAATTGTGCCACAAAGGCCTACTGTCTGGAATGATTGTAATTTTATTTTTATATAATTATCCTTTTTGTGACTTACATCACATCCCAGGCACTTAAAATTTGTTACTTGTCCTACTGCTTTATTATCTACTTCAATCTTAGATCTTACAGTATTTTTGCCTTGAAATGCCATTACTTTTGTTTTTGTATTTGATATGTTAAAGTTATGCTTCTGGTATATTTTGGTTAAAAAGTAACCTGGTTAAAATGTAATTTCTGTGCACTATTCATTATTGTCGGTTACTTACACATGATTAGCTGTCACCTCCTTTAACCAGGGTAAAGCAGTGGTTGGAAAAGATTACGTCATGTAAAATTCAGCCCGCAATACAGAGTAAAGGGCCAGTAGGAGGGAGAGAATACCAAACTGCTTAACATCCAATGAACAAGGGAAGAGAAATCATGTCTTATCCCTCCGTCCTATTTGTGTATTAAGGGGTTGATTCGCGAATAACGAAATAATGACCACTGGGTAAAGTCTGTGATGGTGCACTGTTTCTAAAAAATAACTGGGTAACTCGTCTGAAGCTAAACATATTGTTGTTTTACAAAAGAAAGTTATAATAATAATAATAATAATAATAATAATAATAATAATAATAATAATAATAATAATAATAATAATAATAATAACAGTTGGTGTGCATACATGGAAATCATGTAAAAATATTTTCTAAAATTTAGAAATCTTGACCTTACATTCTTTCCCTAATGATGTTCCACATTAAAACCGAGATATATTTAGTATCTACTCTCTGTTAGTCTAAGTCAGTGATGTCAAAGCAAGCGCATTTTTCTGACCTTGACGTCGTGCGCGGGCAGCAAGCGCTAAGTATGGAAAGAGGAGGGGTTGTGTATATGAATAAGCAACCTGTCGGATTAAGAAAACAGTGGTGCACAAACTTCAAACGGAACGTGAAATTTTATGTCGTTATTTTTATATGGCTTCTTTCTGTTTAATATTATCTATATTGTCTGTAAAACAAAAGTACTAACACTGATTTCTTAATATTACATTTGTGTATCAAATCTTAATAACATAATAGAAAGTTAGGAAGGAATATTCACTTAAATTTCATAGTACTATAATATTATACAGTATTAAGTGGATGAAACACATCATTCATAAAGAAAGTGATATTCCAAAGAAAGAGATTGAATATGATATGATAAGTTGGAATTTATATTGATGGTATCTTTAGCCTTACAAAAGTAATCAATAAACTAATCAAAACAATATTATAATACAAAGCAAAGTTACCTAGGTACTGTATATGTTTTAAGTGTAACTAATATTACTTAACAAAAACTCTTATCGCGTCATGCTTTTAAGGTGATATTTGTGAGCAACTTCCTACCATCAGAACATTAAATTATTTTCTCGAAATCTGCTCAAGCTATAGAGATGACATTTTTACAACACATGGATACGTATCTTTTGCTTATGATTTAACAGTAGTTGCTTTGTTAATTCATTTCCTTACAAACAATTCCCATGCGAATATTTTCAAAATTTTCAATACACTATCTTCAGTAATACGTATATACGGTATATTAGATTTACGAAAACATTCTTTAAGGCTACTAAACAAACAGGCATATACCTGAAAATTTCACTGTTATATAAGAAAAGTTGAAAAAATATTTCTTCTGAATAAAAAAATCAAACTTGTGAAAAATAAGCATTAAAATTAAAACTTACATTCTTATAATGCACTTATACTTCTCAGGCAAATCTAAAAATTAACATGGATACAATTGTAATAAGTTCTCTTCCCTTTATCTATTGAATCAGTGCTGGCCATCCCGGAATATAGCTCGACCAAGCGGCATATACCACCTCTTTCGTCTGTCCCTTTCCTTTCCGCTCTAAAGCGCTCAGGCTCTCCTAAGCTTTAAGCGCGCGCTTTCTCCTGTGGACATCAATTGACATGCCTGGTCTAAGCTATTAATAAATATAAAATGGAGATTACTATTCATGTGTCACAGTCTTCAATGCACTGTCTAATTATCTTAAAGCTTTGAAGGACCACCAGAAAAGCTTTAGAACAGAATTAACCAAATTCATACCTTCTACACATTTGATGATTTGTTTATGGTTGTGAATTGAATTGTTCTACTTGATATGAAATTTACAATTTTGTGTAGCTCCTAAAAATGTGCTTGTAAATTGAACTAATCTGTTTACTATGTATTGTATATTTTTGTATACCTCAACTGATGAATTGTTTATGCTTATAAATTGAATTAATCTACTTGATATGAATTGTACAATTTTGTATAGCTTAACGAAAGTATGTTTGTGCAAGATCGTGCGTATTTGCTTGGTTTCCGCACAAAACAAATCCACGGAAAGTCTAAAATTCCACATTCAGTATTCCCAACCTAACACACATAACAATTTCCCTCTTCTTACCGCTTAAGTGACATATTGATTTTACTGTTTTAGGCTTTTAACATATTATTTTTAGAGACGTTCAATATAGTAATAATTATAAATTGGAAACTTACCACTGCAATTTCAACTAAATTGCACTGTTAATTATTGTTTTTAAATATTTGCAACAATTAAGTAAACTCTACGACAACACTAAAGTTACTGCATTCGTGATGCAAGTAACATTAAGGAAGCCGTGAAAAAATGAACAAGACTCCAGACTCATCATAGACTGGGGGGAAAAAAAGACATACGTATATCACGGCCTGCTGGAGTATACTCGTAGTAAACACAGAACACATTTTAAAGCAACAATTTTGAAGATAGATATTTATGTTTTGCAAATTTGCCGTCATTGAACAGAAACCAAGATGGAGATTTCATTGCAACTAATTAGAAATTCCTCTTTCAGGTATGTAATAAACGATCTTCGCACAAAATAATGTACGATACACGAGCGGTATGTTTTCTTTCAATTCTCGGAAATTAAAAAAGCTCAACTACGTTTAGCTTTTTCAAACATTTCTTCGAACATGAAAACTTCAACATACCGCTCTTGTAACGCATATTACTATTTTGTATTGTATATGAGGAGCTCGGAATCAAATGCGTTAAATCCACATTTTATCGAAAATGCGTTTTTTCCGAATTTACGTTCTTTTAGAGGCGCTTCATCATGCTACGCTTGACATTTGTTGCAATTGACATTTTTAGCCTGTTTAAAGTCAGCCTGAAATCGAGGGTCTGATTCAGAATGTATTCTGTCCATCACCCTGAATGGATCAAACCGAGTTAAGTCCATGAAGTTAAGATTTCTAACGAAAGCAGTACACCAGAATGAACGTAATTAATTCGCCTCCTGTCTTTAACTAATGTTCATTGTTGACTCTTCTCTAAAGTTTTTTTTATTGCTACCTTTAGGTCCATGCAGTAAGATTTAAAAGGACGAGTTTATTGCCTCGAATCCCTATTTAAATCCCCACGCGCAGACAGTGAGTTAGTGGTGTGCGATAAGTGGCATTTAAAAGCAGGTGGAAGTCGTTTGCAATAAACATGGGTCTTTTACTACAAACTGTGATATTATACTAATAATTTAGTTACATGTTGAACTGTATGGTAGGCTTCGAAAGACTCCAGTACAAAACACTGTTTGCACTCCCACGTTATTTCGCTTGTTTCTTGTGAGATTTAAAAACTTTGCAGATTATCGCTGGTTTCTTTCTTCTATGGGTGATAGGTATATGACGGGAAGGGGGGGGGGAATGAGCCCGACAGTTTGCTTGTAACATTGTCGTCGTAACACCAGCATCCCTTCTACTAACATTGCAGCTAGGTAAGGTTAAACCTCAATAAAATGTCTGCTTTCAGGTCTAGTCGATTTGTAAAGATCCTTTCCTGCCTGGGTTTGCTTCCCTTCACGGTCTTACATGCAATTACGTAGACATTGACAAGCTGAAAAGGACCGGTACCATAAATATTATATTGAAGGAAACATTTCTGCAGTCTTTTTTATTTATTTTGCCATAATGAGGAAGGGATATAAGACTTCATTCTGACGCTGACCTGACGGCGAACCCACAACATAACGTTATTGTACTCTATTATGCCCTTCAGTTTCACCACCGTTTCTTCCCTCTCATTGTTACCCTTTTTTCCTTTATGTTGACCATGTGAATCTTGTGCTTCGTAGACAGACCTTTTTGTCATGTCACTTTACTGCCAATAACTCTTACAAGACCTCGATTCTCACGCCCTTTCTTAAACTTTGTCGATTCCACTTGTGATGCAGGACAACTTCAATGCACTTCTATTTAAACAGTTACGAATTTTAGAAAACCATTCGCGTATATTTAGAGCAAAATAACTCCTCTTCTTCAAGAAAGGTCGTTTTACAACATACAACAAATCTCTAAATAGACAGCTTCAAAAAACTCAATATGACAGCTTGAATGAAAACTGTAAATAAAAGTCGCAGGGTCTCCGAGACGTCATGTCTAGACGGCTACGCTTTGGGAGCGCATCACGTTGCTGACCAGACTTCAGTATGCAAGGGGTTAGTTAATACAGCTTCTGGAAATAAGTGAAAGATTTAATATTTTTTAAGAATTTACACGAAAGGGCTAATAGAGTATTAGCTGCATTCATTACAACATTTTAAGCACTACGCATGTTATAAAATCATGGAAGAAGGTGTGCCAGTTGGGGAGCACTCTACAAGAACTCGAAAACGTCGGAAGAGTGGAACATCGAAACGAAAGAGGGAACAAGAAAACAGGTGAGTCTATTATACTTTTCTACATACAGTTTTACATATGAGTTTATGAGTTAGAATTGACTCCTTAATTCACCCGTTATGATAATGTGATAATTAATCACGCAATAATTGATGCAATATTGTTTAAGTTTGTTGCATAGTCCATCACCTAATATAATCATAATTTTTAAATTTTTTAGATATACCGACAAGGATCCTGACATGCTTCAGTTCGAGCCTCCCTGTAACCATAAGGAAGGAAGATACAGATGCTGCAGCATCCCAGCGTTCTACCTAATTCAGCAAAGAAAAAGAGTCCTTAATCATCATGATAAATTGCAGCAAGATAGACTTCTGGGATCCATGATGTCTGTGTCCGTTCCGAAACGACATCGTCCAAGGAAGGATGGTGAAAAATTAAACTCGATGTTCATCAGGTATCAAGTTAGAGTTCATGATGAAACACTTGCAATATGCTGTAAGTTTTTTTAGAACTTTATCCAGTATTGGGCAAAGCAGAGCTAACAGTATTGCTAAGTCAGTAATGTCGTGTAAACCCATTACTGAGAGGAGAGGGGGTGACCGCAAAAGCAAGTTTTATGCAGAAAAAAACAGTCTGTAATCAATTTTCTTTCTAAACTCAAAGCCAGAGAAAGCCATTATTCAAGGGGGAAAAGTAAGAGACTTTACCTTGCTTCGGAACTGAACATAAATAGATTGCATAAAATGTACAATGCTGAAGTTCCACATTCTTTAAAGGTGAAAAAATGTTTTTATAACATTTTTTCTACAAATTTCAACTTGGGGTTTGGGGATCCTGCAACAGACGTTTGTAGCTTTTGCATCAGGACGAAATTCCAAATTGAATGTGCTGATACTCCAGAAAAGAAGTTGGAACTACAAGCTGAGTTAACTGCTCATAAATTGAGAGCGAAAACATTTCACAAAATTATGAAGAAAGATACTCAGAATAGTATGTCCTTATGTTTTGACCTCCAACAAGTGCAGCCATTACCAAAGCTAGCAAATGGGGAGGCATACTACGCACGACAGCTTTCTTACTATGCTTTGTGAATTACTGATATTGATAACACATTTCCAAACTTTTACTGCTGGACAGAAAACCAGGCAAAAAGAGGGATGATTGCAGTTAGCTCTGCTCTGACTCATTTCCTAACAAATTATCATTTCAAAGAAAAAAACATTTCCCTCCTGAGACTCTTCTCCGACGGTTGCGCTGGTCAAAATCGAAATGCACATGTTGTCCATGCTTTGTATTGGTGGTTGTTGAATAAATCTCCAGATTCATTGAAGGAAATATGTATGACTTTTCCTGTGCGAGGGCATTCCTTTTTGCCAGCAGACCGAATGTTTGGTATTTTGGAGAAAAGCCTCAGGAAACATGCAGAAATACTGACGCCAAAAGAATATCATGATATTTACGGTACAGTCGGTGTCGTTCACGTGTTGGGTGAGGATTGGCATATACACAATTTCAGAGATCTGTGCGATTACTTGAAAAAGCAAGTTGGCATAAGTGATATGAAGAGAGTTAGGCTCAGGAAAATAATGAAAGCAAACAAACATTACATCAATGTAAAATTGGAGCATACTTACACAATGGATGACCTAAGTAAATGTCCAGTAACACTACTTAAGAGAGGTCATGCCATTGAAAATATTGAGAGGTTTGACCCACCCTTAGTACCATTAAGGAATAAAATAAAAGCAGAAAAATTTTTGGATATAAAAAAGTTATTGCAACAAAGATTTAGTGAAAATTGGAAAAACAACGATCAGCTGCAGTTGTATGTCAAGGTTATTGACCATGAAGAAGGACTTTCTGATCAGTGTGAGGATGATGAAATAGTGGAGTGTGAGTGTATTGAAGAAGGGCCCGGATTATCAATGATATGACTGAACTGAACTCAACAATGACAGTTAAATTTAATAAATTATATTTTCATTCTATGTTGCTTGCTAAAACAGGTAAACATAATTTAATAATTTAATAAAATAATTGTCTTCAAAGTTAACTTTGTATTTGTATAAGAGTCTTTGGAAAGGAATGTGGTCACAATTAAAAAAAATCAGCTTAAATGAGTGTTTTGAATATATGTTTGTAACAAAACGATTTCAGTCCGTAGTTTCGGAACAAAATGCATTAAGTCCATGATTTTCAAAACTTCTTATATAAATATTACGCTTGGATAATTTTGTTTGATTTTGCGCAATAGTGCCACCTAATTTTGCGTAGTATTCTAATTATATAATTGCTTTCAAAAGTTTAAATTTTTCAGAAGTTTAGGAGCTTTTAGTTTTTCGACTCTCCTGAAAAGTTTTGATTTGTGGACATAACGCGTTTTGATTCCGAGCTCCTCATATGTTTGTATAGTTTGACTGATGAATTGTATATGTTTAAATTCAATAGAAATCTGTGTAGCTCAACTGATAAATTGTTTATGCTTGTAATTTGAAGTAATTTGCATGATATATTATCAATTCTTGTATATCTCAACTGACTAAATTATTTATGTTTTTAAATTGAATTAAGTTATATGCTATGCGTTAAATTTTATAGCTCAGCTGATGAATAATGTTTAGGTTCGTAAATTTAATAATCTGATAGCTATGTACTGTATATTTTTAGTATAGCCATCGATGTAGCTCAGTCGGCAGACTCGCTGGGCTGTTGATCTGGAGCTACTCTCGGGCTCGGGTTGGATCCCCGTTTGGCCAATTTTTTTGGTTTCTTCCGAGGTTTTCCCCAGCCGTGGGGTGGATGCCGGGTGGTCTATGGAGAGTCCTCGGACTCATGTCACTTCATTTCGCCAGACAATTATTGTAATCTTGCAATATTTTGACTTGTTCCACATCTTGAAGCTTCAGTGCTAATGTAAGATCTATGTGTGTGTAGGTTATGTTACGACGCTTTATCAACACCTTGGGTTATATAGCGTCTGAATGAGATGAAGGTGATAATGGCGGTGAAATGAGTCCGGGGTCCAGCACCGAAAGTTACCCAGCATTTACTCATATTGTGTTGAGGGAAAACCCCGGAAAAAACCTCAATCAGGTAACTTGCCCGACCGGAAATCGAACCTGAGCCACCTGGTTTCACGGTCAGACGCGCTAGCCGTTACTTCACAGGTGTGGACTGTAAGATCTACGGAATATAATAAATGAAATGAAAGTGAAAGCGAAATGAATTGTTAAAGGAAATAAAAGAGAACTGACAGTTTCTTGAATGAAAGTTACGTAAGAACTTGATTCCATTCGATCCAGGGAAGGAATAATGTTACCTATATTCCTAAGTCGCACAAGTAAATAGTGAAGGACCTGATTTTTTTATTTTGGTAGGTTATTTTACAACGCTTTATCAGCATCTTAGGTTATTTAGCGTCTGAATGAGATGAAGGTGATAATGCCAGTGAAATGAGGCCGGGGTCCAGCACCGAAAGTTACCCAGCATTTGCTTATGTTGGATTGAAGGAAAATCCCGGAAAAAACCTCAACCAAGTAACTTGCCTCGTCCGGGAATCGAACCCGGGCCACCTGGTTTCTCGGCCAGACACGCTAACCGTTACTCCACAGGTATGGACCTGAAAGACCTGATAACTGAAAAGAAAACATGGATTTTTAATCTTGCTAATATCCGATATGACATGACATAATGTTAGCTTTTATGTGAAAATTAAAAATGCATATTGCTGTAATTTCACACAATTTTGTATTGTTAATTGCAGGAAATTAAAATAGCTTTATTTTACTCATTAGTGTTAATTTATAAATGTAACCATTCAATTATCAGTTATGAAGATAACAATAATAATCCGAAGTTTTGGTATAAAAATGCAGTATTTAAAAATTTATAAAACATGTGATGTTCAAAGTTAAACTGTTCTATGTATCCTAAAAAATCTTGTCTCCGATCTTCTCCATATTACTTCAGGCTCATTCAATCTATAAGATTTTATGAGTTAAGATCACAGAATAAATTTTTAAATGGAGTGCCTTAAATGTTTTTTTATTCAACCCAGCTAGTTTCCATACGATACAATAAAATATGCCAATATTTGTAGGAATTACCACAGTTATTCACAGTGACTTTGGTCCTGCAATCAAAACAGTCCTGAGTATGGGAGGGATGTAAAAGCGAAGGCCGTAAAGGAGTTGCCGTGATAATGAACTTCATACAAAATTTGTCGGATTTTTCAGGCCCACGTTGAATTCGGACTCTGAATAACCTCTAATGGTATAGCTAAAACTGTAATAGAATAAAATACTATTACTACAATATAACAATATCACGCATCATGCTATACCGTATTATATAACATCAAAGCATTTATCCACTTTCTCATAAGTGTTCTCCTGCAAAAGAGAATGTGGTTTCAACCTAAACCAGAGCTGGAAAGCAAGTCTATGCTTACAGATTTTTTTTTCTGCCAAGTAAATACCACGTTAAGGACTTGGTATTTGTTTTGAATTTTCATCCGTCTATTCTATGTTATACGTCACTGACATAATGCCAGAATGTTTTGTGTCAGCTTACAAAATTTTATATAGCTTCAAAACCTCCTTGAGCAAAGGCTGATGTTATAGAGGTAATCTGGATATTACAGAACTCTTAACTCAGTGGTAAAGACTTTTTTTTTATTTGTTGAGGTTGCATTTTCAGATCACCTTGGTACCATATGGAGTCTTTATAGTTATATAGAATGGTTTGGGCTAATTTGGGTATAAACAGCATTTTTAAGTTTAGAGATCCACAGCCTGTTACCATGATAAAATTTTCCAGTCGGTTTATATATGTTAGCACTGTGGTCTTCTTGAATGGTTCTATTGCATTTCCAAGTATGTTGGCCTCTCATTATCATAACAATAACCCTAAATTTAACTATACTCAATTTTGCAATTCATTTTTAATTTTCAGAGAAGTCTATATTGTATCTTAAAAGTATTTATTTCAGTCACTGACTTCACAGCATATCATATGCTGTGAAGTCAGTGACTGAAATAAATACTTTTAAGATATACTCAATTTGCCCCATAGAATGTTAAATTTGGGTATAACGCGTATTATTAAAGTAAAAATGATTTGAAGTCCTCATAAAATCAAATTATCTCAACCATAGGTTAGGGTATGTATTCTAGAACAGAAAATATACGTTAGGTAGGCATTTAAAAATTTAAATTAGGCCTAAGAAGATAAAAAATTGAGCGAATACTGAAGTTCTTGAGAAGGCTTATTTTGTAAACTTAAAATATCTTCCATTAAAATCAGTGATAGAAAACACTTCGGATATTTATTTGTCTTTCACCAACCCATAATTTATGTAGGTCTACGTGGCATGATCTGGAACGAAAGCTTAGTTACCAATTAGCGTATAATTATATCCAAATTACCCCATGTTTGTAAATTGTAATTTACTAACAAATTATTCATTATATATTGCTACATTTATTAAAAACACTGGACATACATACATGTACTAGGTAGGACGCGATATTTTGCTGTAGAAGCTATAAACATCTACAATTGACAAATGGATCAATAAAAATAAATTGCTTGACCTTCATTCCATCAAATATTACGAAACATACATAGCTATATTGCAATGTTAACATGTAACAGCAAAGTATTAGCACAAATGTAAAAGATAACCAGAATTTCTAAGGAATCGAGTTGAAATGTTTAGGACCTCATAAGATTCAAACACAGACATATACAGCATATCTAAGGAGGAATGTAAAATACTTCAGAATAATATAGTCTGGGTTAATCTACATCGATTTAACCTGATATACCTATGTGCGTAAACGGTTACATTGGGGCATAAATACCGTATATTAGATTATATCGATGTAGGTTAACCCGACCCAACTACATTATCCTGAATATTTTACATTCCTACTGAGACACTCTGTATACCGGTGATGAATAGGCAGCGGACATCACACAAAACGACAGAAGAAACAGATACAGTGGACTCTCCTAAGTTCGACAGAACAGAATTGAAAGTTCAGTCCAATAAGAGTAGTGGGTGTGGCAGGTGAAATGAATATAAATTCTTATTGGTTATCCATCAACGAATATAGTATTGTACTTGCATTTCCTGCCCGCCCCGAGACTTGTGTATGCGCTTCTAGTACCACAGTGGGTTTCGACAGTTCCGTCTCACAAACGGCACAATTCTCAAATAGAAAAAGAAGAGTTCATTAATTTAAAATCAGTGATCAATATGGATGTCCTAATCCAAACGTCTCAATAGGGCCTTCTCGGAGCACTTCCTCCTCTCTCTCTCTCTTTTTTAATGTAAGAGTGGAACAAGATGCGGGACCAGTTCGTGTATCTCCGGATGACATCATTGACCGCAACGTTTGAATAGACGTCTGCAACTGCTACGATGTTGTCTCCATCTCCGAGAAAGAATGTCCTTATTACCGCAAATATATGAAGAAATAAAAGCTTTCATAGAGAAAGTGAAATTGTGGGAGTCAATTTACCACTTCATTAATCTAATTGTTACCTAATTTGAATCAAGACCAGTAACAAATATAATGAAGTATTGAAGGAGTTGAGAAAAGAATTTGAGACCAGATTTAAGATTTGAATAGTTCTAATTTAAAATAATTGTGAATTTCTAAGATATTTTGGTTATTGTCAATTATTGAAAACATTACGAAAGATATTATTTAACTACTATTGTAATTATTATATTAATATTAACGTATCGTAAGAATACATACCTTAACAACCAACATGTTTAATTGTAATTTTATTAATACTATTTAATTGAATTTTAGTTTATTAAATATAGTGTAAACTTAAAAACAAGACATACCAAAAACTATTTCACTAGAAATGAAGTATTGCTGTTGTTCAGTCAACTGTCCAAAGAAAGGTCTGAATCTCACAAGTGATATCAACAAGACACCACTTATGAGGCAGCTAGGCCAGGAGATAATGGGGTAGGGTTGCCAGTTTCTTGTGCTTAAATAATTACGTAACATGTATGGTTGTTCATGCTTCAGATTTCTTTTTACCCATTAATATATAATTAGAAAATAAAGTTATTATTATTATTATTATTATTATTATTATTATTATTATTATTACTGCAAACTACTTAAGAAATTTTATTCCTTCCGAAAACAACCGTCTATTGTGACAGTACAGCTCAAAAGTCCAGCTTTGTGGAATTTCTCCCGCGACAGTTGCAACTTAGCTCGCTCATGCGTGTCACATGAATCAACGATCGGCTATCTTCGGGTATTGTGCTTATCTCTTCAACTGACTACGCTATCTACACTTGCTCTCTGTAACAATATTTATGCGTTGGCCTTGAGACGCCTGTCCTAATCAATAAAATATTCTGTTTTCCTTTAACAAAAGTATCACTACAAGACACAGAACCAATTCCCATTCAAATGGCAAACCCTTTCTTAGTGCCCGTATAGGGGCGTGTCTAATTCTCCTACGTAAGCAGTCGAACTATAGGATGTCGAACTTGATTTCTGTCGAACTTAAGAGCTTCCACTGCATATGACGATTTATCGATTTGCAAATCTCAAGCCAATAATTAAACAAGAAATTGAGGAAGAGGATCAAATACATGGAGGTTTACTAGAGGAGAATTTTAAGAGATATGAAAATTTGTAGTATATATCAAATTGCCCCCCCCCCAGTGCTAGAACGCGGGTTCATCACTCGGTGAACAGGAGTTCGACTATCCCTTATGATTCATACTCATGGTGAACTTGGTCGGATGATAAGAGTTTTCCCCAGAATTCTCCGTTTTCCTCGACATAAATTTAATTCCACCAACAAAATTATCCTTTTCAACGTACTCTCCTTTCAATTCGTATCGTTTCATGCCATCAAGAAATATGGCTTTACTGTACAGCATAAGAGCAATGGCGATGCCAGACGGAGATAACCAACCAGACTACATCGCTACTTCTTTGTGCAGCGTTCATGACCCAGCACCGTTGCCAGACTGGGATGCTCAAAAGTGCTGGCATCCGGGCTTCTAGATGAAGGAAACTGTGTTAAAACACGTAGTCATCCGAAGGATGGTCAAGGTGCCAGTAGCAGGTCGTTTAAGTCACATCAATCTGGTATTTGTGGACGATTTTTGATACCTGGTGTCCGGTATGAAACTTCCTGCGTCGTCTCTGCGATATCTCTAGGGATGAAGATCCAGATGTAGGGTTTCACATTCAAATTAATGTTACATCCTGGAGTTAAACACATAAAGGATTTGCATAGCTACATTTTTCTAGAATTTCAGTCCCAAAAGTGTAGGAATCCCAGTTCTTTCCGCTAAACATTCCCCAATACTATATTGTGCATAGACTTTTGATAATTTCTTTCAAAATCGTTGAGCGAAGAAGAATTTGTGCCTTCCAAAGTAACAATTTGAGGAAGGAAGATATAAAGTGATGAATAATAAACTTATTCATGTTTACGTTTTTAAATTATAACCAGTGCGAGGCGTTTCTACACAGAAACAAAAGCTTTAGGTTAATGCTAAGCGTACTATAGATGAGGGTGGGAGAGAAGGGGTTGAGTCGCATTATGGGTGAAAACTCTGTACACGACTATTGGTGTTGCTGAATACATCGAAGAGTGAGTTACTGTGTATATTTCAGCTTCTCTGTTGTTTCTTTCACATCATGAAAGATCAGGTAATGTTTTAGTTATTGTACTTCACACATTTATTTATTTCTGTAATTACAGAACGAGTGTTTCGACCCAAAGTGGGAGGGAGAAGAAGGCTTAATTGCACCCACTATTTCTAAAGAGCTGTTTGAAAATATTTCTTATACGCCTACCGCACAAAACTTTTGTGGCATAGCAAAGACCATCAACTTTCTACAGACTTCGAATGTCATATTCTACGCACTGTGCAAAACTTGGCTGAGGTAATTAACGCAAGTGCAAATGATCCTATCCGAACAATAATTGTAAAACACAAAATTGAAACAAGATGTTGCAAATAATCCTGAATACTCTCTAGGCTAATTTGTGAAATAAAAACTTTTTTAAAATTGTTTTCAGACTTCCGATATCCTTATTAATCTTGTTAATGAAATAGATTAGCGTTGTCTCTAGAAGTGATTCTATGTAGAAGTCTTTGAAACTATGATCGCTGACTACTTAACTTGAGTAGCTACTTACTTCACAAACCAAAACTACATAAAAAGAAACTGTTATAAATAGAATCACTTATAATCTTATTATTCCAAAGTTTTATTTCGGAACTAAATACCTGACTGTATTTTCCTACTTCAGAGTGAAGTGTTATTTGTGATATTATGGAAAGGACATTTAGTTTGCCAGAATTCTCGAGTTTCGAATTATTCTAAACTCTAAACATACAGAATCAGAATTACAGATTACTGCAATCCGATTTAAACATTTCAGTGATGATAATGCTATTGTTTACTATCAACTCTATACAGAAACAAAATATCGCCGTGAACAATGGCTTTAATTCCCAGATTTACCAAACAAATCCTCTTATAGTAAAATGGAAGTCGATATTTTGGTCAACCTCATCTATCTACTGAAAGGAATCTATGAGGTTCCGAACGATATAGGGAAAACACTGCATACTGGCCATTTCTCTTTTGACGTCACACTCTATAAAGTTAGAGAGGGGACGGGGTTGAGGTGCCCAATCGATTTCTGACGAGCTTATTAAAAAGTTATCCATCCACATATGCCAGTGACATCTGAAGCACGTTCAAAGGTTCGGCGTAGTTCATTACAGATCCACAGGCGAGTTACAATATCATCTGGCGTAAGGGACTCCTCGCCTGTGAATCTGGGCAGATTTAAAAAGATTTAGTGTGGATTATTGAACTCTGTATACTGAATTAGAAACATTGCAAAATGAAGTAGCTTAATTCTAGAGAAAACACAAGATCATTTATTGTGCCTTCATATTACTTTTAATTGTAATAACTAACCTACAACATACCGAGCAGGCGCTTTAGTGGTAATACACTGGATTCTCATTCCTCAGGTACCGGGTTTAAATTCAGGACTCTGCCAGTCTGATCGGGGTATCGTTAGTGGTGTCCTTAATTATGAAATAGATAGAAATCCTGTTATTTAAAATGTAAATGCCCAAATGGTTCCCACGTTCCTTAAAAACAAATTTAATCATAATACTATTCCAACAACAACAACAACAGCAACAACAACAACAAATGGCTTTTAATGGTGTAATGAAATAAGTGTAAGAGGAAGGGGAAATGTCGGGTCGAATGGCGTTTATGTTGAGGAAAGCGTCGCAATGTAGGGAAAACTCTTCATTCTCCAAACTTGACCATTACAAGCATCAATCCATTTGCTTCGCGGATCGAACCACAGCACTGTGTGCAATTTTCCCAACCTATGTGCACAAAAATCAAATTTCGACTTGTTTAGTTAGACATAGAAAAGATCCCATTATTAGAAGTTTATTGTGTTGTGAGCCATGGAATCTGTTCAGATAGGTACGTTCTTACTAATATTATTTCAATTTCAAGTTTATAATAGTACATTATGCAACGAGCCTATAATGGTAGTAATTAAGACGCGAGTATGATTGCTTATGAAACTCGCTTGCGCTCGTTTCATAATTTTCATACGAGCGTCTTAATTACCATTATAGCCAAGTTTCATACGACTTTTTATGCTCGACCATATTTCTAACTTTAAATTATTCATAACAATTCATGTTATGGTTATGTAAGTGAGGAGCGGAACTAACCTAATTGTGAGATGTGCGCAGACGCGAAAGAATTGATATTTTCCGAGGCACGAATGTCATTGACCTTGATATAATCTAGAGAATAACATGAACATTAGTCTTGATATAACCTGGAAATTGATTTAGAATTGAAAAACGAGATGACAAATTGAATTTATTTGAATATTACTTACAATTAACGCTAATTATTATAGTAACAGAACATAACCTTCTGCGACAGTATTGGATATCCAGGCTCCGTGACTTTTCGCTAATTGTCTTTCGATTGCATATCCGACAATAATCGATACTTGCGGTTTTATAATGGAACAATTGCGATTTCTCATTGACTGAACAAGTGAATTATAAAGTATAGGTGTACTTTAATGAGGTGCATTAAAGGGCTACTACAAGGCGTATAATTACTACATTTCGGCATGGTCGAGCATAAAATTATTTTTCTTATTACAGTAGGATTTAAATAGTCTATATTTTTAAAGTTCTCCAAATACATTGTGCATTTTAATATAGCTGGTCACGTCCGGTTACATCAATTATTTTACAAATAATAATAATAATAATAATAATAATAATAATAATAATAATAATAATAATAATAATAATAATAATAATAATTCAGAGCGTTGAAGACTTATTTTAAAATTTGCGCGTTCTTGCGCATTTATCAGTAATTATTTTTTTCAGTTGTTGAACACACGGTAACACCGCTGCACTGTTTCATAATTATCTTAACATAAGAAAAGAATGAGGACGTTTTTTATCACTGTATGAATGTTTCAGGCCTGAACAATTATTGACATAACATCAAACATCAGGTTAAAATACATTGGACACATTTTTATCTAACATTAACATTAACAAACGCACTGCAGATCAGAACGCAAATCTAGTAGCTGGACAAAATTAATAACTTCCCTGCATTCTAACAGATTGTTATGAAACTTCGTACAGCCCTTACAAACGTAATTACTCTGATTACATATTATGTAGAAGAAAAATATCCCTTTATAGCGGGCGAATTTAGACAAAATTAACAATTTTTCTCCTATGTAACATTTGTATGAAACATTATAGGCCTACGGAAGTTACAGATAGCATATATTTTTTTTCTACAGTCTGATTATTTTCTGTAAGAGTAACTGCCCCTTTATAGTGGTGCATTTAGACAAAATTAATAATTTCTCTCCTATATAATATATTTTTATAAAACTTTGTACAACAATTAGTCCGTCCACACCTGTGGAGTAACGGTCAGCGCGTCTGGCCGCGAAACCAGGTGCCCCGGGTTCGAATCCCGGTCCTGGGTCCAGCACCGAGAGTTAATTATGTATTGTGACTCCCTATCACCACGGAATGGCGCGTCCTCAGATTGCGGATAGAGGAGACGGCCTTCAGAAATGGAGGGTAGCTGCGAATATATTGAATAAACAGTCGTGGACAGCCGATGAGAGGCTTAGAAAGGTTACTATAAATATCAAACTTCTCTGAGTGGGGCTGCCGAGACAGTTTTTCATGTAACGAACTAAAAAATATTAGACGGTGTTATAACCTCCATGGCGTTAATACCTTCCCTTACAGCAGTGACCGGCATGTTCCGTGCTCTGTGACGTCATACGACGTAGCCGCTTTGCTCTTTGCTCGGCAATCTCTGCATACTGAGCACAGAGTGGAGAGAAGATTCAACTTAACAGTGGTGGTGCGGCGGTTATGCACTGACAGAGCGCGATCCATTCTTCTGAGATAGTATGGGAACAGCACAATTACAATACATTTGTACTAAAACAAAACTGTACAACCTTGATAAATCAATGTAACAAAATATTTTGTTTTGTAATCAAACTTAATGTACTTACAATAACATGAAACTCATAATACAGCCACTTGCAGAAGCGTTTGCATATATAAATGAAATTCCGAAACTGCTATAAACATACAAGCATATAAATAAATACTTTAAGTAGTACTGCAACACTTTGTCTACTCGGAAACTTGAAAACAGTTCAAGTGTTTTTAACACACATTTCTCTACATAATATACAGATTAAACTACATAGGTCCTATCTTGGTGAGTAGTATGCAAAGTATATTTCAACTTTTGAAACACACCATCACTTTGTGTCACTACCGTGCCCAAGCTAAACGCTTTGTCGAGATTTTTTTCCTCTTTTTTCGAGCACTAATTTTGCAATATTTGGAGTCATAATCTGGCTAACACACAAGCGAAGAATATGTTTCAAGTTCAGATCAGACAGGTGGTTTCTATGTTGTGGTTTGCAGATCTTCATACAAGAAAAGAACTGTTCACATACATACGTAGATCCGAATATGCTCAACATCCTAGCAGCAAATCTATGCAATCGAGGGAATCTTGCCTGGGGAAATCTTCTATAAAATGTAGATAGGACCTTTTTGTTTTCAATGCGGTCTTTCATTTCAATATCATTTTGCAAATCAATGACTTGCAATGATGATGGAACACTGTCAATATTCACTGAAAATGTTGTCGCAAATATGGAAATATCAGATTGAAGATTTGCAAACTCTTGAAATCTGCAATCAAATTCCTGATTCAGTTCTTCTAATATTTGTACATACTTATTTTTGTCTGTAATTGGGTGACATACTGTAGACAGATTCAACTGCTCGCTCTCCCAAGCTCTTGCGATCTGACTGGCTCTTACGTCACAATTGCAGCATCTGCCGGCCACTGCCTTACAGTATCTAATTAATTGTACAGAAATTTACAGAAAACAGCTACAGTATTATATATATATATATATATATATATATATATATATATATATATATATATATATATATATAAAATAATAGTATATCCCGGTCGGTGCAAATTACATGGTTGAGGATGTTTTATCCCGGGTTTTCCCTCAACCCAATACGAGCAAATGCTGGGTAACCCATTGTATTGTGTATTGTATAATTGTATTATGTATTGTATAATTGTATTATGTATTGTAATTTTATTGTGTATACCACTGCTACCGAGTGCTTGTCCGCTTGCAGTGTAAATAAATACATACACATAATAGTCTAAACTTTCTTAGTAGTAGATCTACTTTACTGTACATTAAGACAATGGTCATGGTGACGATGATGAAGATGATGATAATGATGATGATGATGATGATGATGATGATGGATGGATGGATGGAGAAAAGGTAAAATGCTAGCAAATGAAATGGGAATAACCTGCCGAAAACACTGATATATCTTTCGTGAATTCCACTGGATGCTCCTGATTTTTACCTGGACTTACAGCAAGGAATGCCGACGGTCCGACCATCTGACCAATGAAGATTCTAGCATCTTTAAATAATATAAGATCTGTCCCCTATAAATCTGCCTAAACATAGTTTTCGTTGCCACAAAATTCTACTCGGGGTAGTCGAGATATGAACTTTAAGATCCGGGTTGAAAAAAGTTCCATTCTTGCATTTTAGTTATCGCCACTAAAGAATTTCTTACTTGCCTTTAAGTAGCAACGATACACATTAACTCACATTCCTTTACATGCTACTGGTCACCCCTATGTTTTGTAATACCTGTTGTACAATTCACAACGAAGCTATTTTGGTGTGTGTCAGTTAAAATTGCGGCGGATTATGAAGATTCTACCGGTTCACTAATTAGCACTCTCTGTACCAGAAAGGAACGTGGGATGAGTCTTTGTTCATGCTTTTGTATAAAGGAACGTTAATGAACGTATTGAGAGTGGAGGGTAAATAACAGCTATCACTGTACAATGATAATCTCCGCCATTTTCCACGGTAGACGATTTTCTGTGCTGATATTATGAAGAAGAAAGAGAGGAAATGCTGAGGAAAACTCTTTTGGGGTACTAGAATTAGAAAAGAAAAATATGAGATTATTATCTTGTAGTGTACTAGAAAAATATAGCAGGGACCTTATCAGATCTCTCGCACAGCTTTTTTACCATGTTGTAGATAGAAAATGAATTTTATTAGCACGAATAACATTCAGGAAAACACGGAGCATATTCTAGAATGTATTTCGGTTTGAAAAAGCTATTATTGCCACTGTTTTTATATTATTATTATTATCATTATTACTATTATTATTATTATTATTATTATTATTACTTACTTCCTTACTGGCTTTTAAGGAACCCGGAGGTTCATTACCGCTCTCACATAAGCCCGCCATTGGTCCCTATCCTCAGAAAGATTAATCCAGTCTCTATCATCATATCTCACTTACCTCAAATCCATTTCAATATTATCCTCCGATCTACGTCTCGGCCTCCCCAAAGGTCTTTTTTCCCTCCGGTCTCCCAACTAACACTCTATATGCATTTCTGGATTCGCCCATACGTGCTACATGCCCTGTCCATCTCAAACGTCTGCATTTAATGTTCTCACGTCAGTCCAACTCTTAGCAGGGCGACCAACAAATTTTCTTTCACGAGGAGCGTACTGCAGGATTTGTTTCGGTATCAGTGTTCTATCCAGCCTTTTGAAATGATTAACTTATTGTAATATTGATTCGACTTTGAGTTATTTCAGGATATAATTATTTCTTTCGTGGTTCCATTTTGTGTCTCATGAAGTCCATCTCGGCAGCGATTAAAACTGTCGGGCAAGAGTTCTTTTTTAACTGCGATTCGTGTATAACTCTAAATAAATTATAGTTTTAAAATTGTATTTATTATGCATTATGTTTTTATAAATTTGGTAAATTTATTTTGTATATCAAAGTCATGTGTAAGTGATAATGAATGTCCAAGGTATTTAATATTGTTCATCCTTTCCAATTATCTGTTACTGACGTACATCTTGCTGTGTGTATATATATACATATATATATAATATATATGTATCTGTGTGTGAGTGTATATATGTATGTATGTATGTATGTATGTATGTATGTATGTATGTATGTATGTATGAATGTATGTATGTATGCATGTGTATATTTATAAGTATATGTCTACATGTTGTTATATTATGTCTACAAATGTACATATTTTAGCGAAATGTCTTAATATGATCTACAAGTTCAACATGTCTATTCATGTTAAATTCTCTAGGTATTTCGATTATAATTTCAAGCCTTCAATCAAATTAATGTTTATTCACCGTATGTATCTATATGTTATGTCTCTACATACGTAAGTAAGCATGTATGTATTTATGTATGTATGTATGTATGTATGTATGTATGTATGTATGTATGTATGTATGTATGTATGTATGTATGTGTGTGTATATTAGCTAAGTGTCATAATATTATCTATAAGTGCAACATACTATTCATGTTAAATTCTCTATGTTTTTCGACTGTAATTTCAAGACATTAATCTAATTAATTTATATATGTTACACTCTTACAAGTGTATATTTATTGTATGGTAGTCTGTAAGTTTCAATTCGTTATGATTAATTTAAAATATAACCCTAATATACTATATGTAAAATAGGGTTTATAAATATGGAATAAATACTACTACTACTAATGTTCCTAATTATGTCAGGTGAAGAATACAATGCGTGCAGTTCTGTGTTGTGTAACTTTCTCCATTCTCCTGTAACTTCATCCCTCTTAGCCCCAAATATTTTCCTAAGAACATTATTCTCAAACACCCTTAATCTCTCTTCCTCTCTCAAAGTGAGAGTCCAACTTTCACAACCATACAGAACAACCGGTTATATAACTGTTTTATAAATTCTAACTTTCAGATTTTTTGACAACGGACTGGATGATAAAAGCTTCTCAACCGAATAATAACAGGCATTTCCCATATTTATTCTGTGTTTAATTTCCTTCCGAGTATCATTTATATTTGTTACTGTTGCTCCCAGATATTTGAATTTTTCCACCTCTTCAAAGGATAAATTTCCAATTTTTATATTTCCATTTCGTGCAATATTCTCGTCACGAGACATAATCATATACTTTGTCTTTTCGGAATTTACTTCCTAACCTATTTCTTTACTTGCTTGAAGTAAAATTCCCATACTTTCCCTAATCGTTTGTGGATTTTCTCCTAACATAGTCATGTCATCCGCATAGACAAGCAGCTGATGTAACCCGTTCAATTCCAAACCCTCTCTTGTTATCCTGGACTTTCCTAATGGCATATTCTAGAGCAAAGTGAAAAAGTAAATGTGATAGTGCATCTCCTTGCTTTAGCCCACAGTGAATTGGAAACGCATCTGACAGAAACTGACCTATACGGACTCTGCAGTACTTTTCATTGAGACACATTTTAATTAATCGAACTAGTTTCTTGGGAATACCAAATTCAATAAGAATATCATATAAAACTTCTCTCTTAACCGTGTCATATGAATTTTTGAAATCAATGAATAACTGATGCACTGTATCCTTATACTCCTATTTTTTCTCCATTATCTGTCGAATACAAAATATGTGATCAATAGTTGATCTATTACGCCTAAAACCACACTGATGATCCCCAATAATTTCATCTACATATGGAGTTAATCTTCTGAAAAGAATATTGGACAACATTTTGTACGACGTCAAGATTAGTGATATTCCTCGAAAGTTACTACACTTAGTCTTGTCCCCCTTCTTAAAGATAGGTACGATTATGGACTCCTTCCATATTATTATTATTATTATTATTATTATTATTATTATTATTATTATTATTATTATTATTATTATTATTATCATTTACTTTTATGCAAACCTAACATTAAAACACGCTTGTTATAACGCAATAAATAGTGCACAATTGTCCTTAATTCTGACACTTATGCGAGAAAATGTTACTTAGCAATTAGTATTCCACGACGTCATCACCGCCTTCACAACGCAATTTTACACAACGTACCTGTAACAAAAAGGCTTAAAAGAACAATATATAGTTTTCTTAGAAAGGATTAGTTAGCAACCATGCAATATGTTACGTCATATCCAATACTCATGCCTCTTCTACTTCTTAACATTACATTTTGTAAATTCATAATAGATTGTTCTACATATTTTAATGCTAGTATAGCATAAAACGTTGTACGTAATGTGCGTATAATCTTCAATAAAAACACACGTTCCATAATTACCAAGTTTATACACTAGTTACATAAATGACTATTACTAGATTATACAATTTTTATAGCACTGGACAATGAAGGATTTCTTGATGAAAAAAGTGGAAAAATGGTCGAATTTTCAGAGAAAAGGTAGTTTGCAATGTGAAGAATTCATATAGGACGTCAGTTAGCTTGAAAACGGATTATAAAATAGCTAAAAGTTGTAAATAATTGATCGGTTTAATTAACCTAAAAGTGACAATTAACACTTGAAATAAATAAATAAATAAATAAATAAATAAATAAATAAATAAATAAATAAATAAATAAATAAATAAATAAATAAATAATTATGTATTGTGACTCCCTATCACCACGGAATGGCGCGTCCTCAGGTTACGGATAGAGGAGACGGCCTTCAGATATGGAGGGTAGCTGCGAATATATTGAATAAACAGTCGTGGACAGCCGATGAGAGGCTTTGAAAGGTTACTCTAAACATCAAACTTCTCTGAGTGGGGCTGCCAATACAGTTTCTCACGTAACGAATTAAAAAATATTAGGTGGTGTTATAACCTGCATGGCGTTAATGCCTTCACTTGCACTATCTAATTAATTGTACAGAAATAGTATATCGAAATGATAGCCGTCCAAATCTTGGATTTAAAATATCGGCATCCTAATCAATTCAAATGAACAAAAAAGAAAATGTAAAGTAATGTTAAAAATACATAACGAAATTAAAAAAATAATAATAATATTCTGCGACAAGATGTGGTAGCTATATATATGTCGGACCATCGGCTCTGTGCCCCTTCAGCGCTGTCTCGTTCTTGCAAAAGTTAACGCCTGTACTCACTCCATTCCACCCGCTTTCCTCCCACCACGTAAAACAGCAGGCCACGAACCTTGCCGAATAGGGATGTTGCCAAACTTCCGTCAAACGGTGTCATAAATAACTGGTCCTCCATGCTACAATATAATTTCCTTCAATCAAAATACATCTTGTATTTCTACAATTTTTAAACCTAAATCCCATGTCTCGAATCACTTTCCGTAGCGTTTCTCTTCAACCTTGGAAATTATTGCTTCTCTGGCAACCTTCAGTAACTTCTTCAATGTCGGAACTTCTTTCTGCACGGTATAAAATTCTTGTATCTTTCTTCTTAAAATATACATCGGTCCATATCATCTACAAGAATTAAAGGTTCCCTTGGTCTATTCTTCCTTGGTGATTCTAGCTTTTCATCTCCTGCGCAGACTCCCTCTCTCCTGATTTTCTTTATTAGGCGCTCTGACCTGCCTGTATAATTACATAACATGTTGTATTAGTATTAGTTAAGTAAGTAATTTCAATACGTAGTCAATTGAAATAAAATAAGCCTCACCAGTGATCGCAGCCGCTCTTTTCGTTGCCTGATTTATAAGAAACAGATATTGACCTGTTTGTTTCTCTTCATCGCAAAATGCTATTACGTACTTGTTTAATAATATTTATTTCGCCACTCCTTGCTACAGTGTTCATGTTGAATTGACAACACTCGACTGCAAGTGTAAATAAACTGTCCTGCAAGAAGGCTCAAAATTGTGAGTAGTGGGGGAGAGAAAGGGAGAGAGGTAGAAAAGAGAGAGATAGGAATGCAGGGAGAGAAATGAATTACCGAGGCTGAGTAGGAATTAGGGTTCAGTTCGCATATCTTATGGGGGCACAGATCCGATGGTCCGACAAATGATTGTATTATTTTATAACCTGATTATTCTCGCAAATAATGGAAACCACGATATTCAAAAGAGACGGTGACAAGTGATGTCATATTAACTTCATATTTGGTCGATAATAATTTAACGACACTATGCCAGCTACTAGGTTATTACTTTAGTGTCGGTCAAATTTGTGGGTGCGAGATGATATTTGGCGAAAATATGAAATTACCTGACGTCCTCCTTATAGTTGAGGAAAACTTCAGAAAAACTGAACTAGGTATAGGCCATTCATTATCTCGTGAAACAAAATACATCGCAGTAAGAACTTACGGTAAGGGTAAGTGATCTAGCCACTTAGCTACAAGTGGAAGCGAGGGAGAGAAGCTTTCCAGTCCACTTTCTTCTTCCCCTCATGAGCGGGTAGGTTTGACGAGATAACGAATGGCCTATAATCAGCCCAAACACGTAATGAGCACGCGGCGAAGCTTAGCTCCGAATCAGTTGGTGAAAGACCAAACGCTCAAGCTACGCCGGTGGCTAATTCATAATTTATGCCTAAAGCAAATATTGTAACAAGAAACTGTGTCATTTAGTTTATTATTTATTTATTTAATTATTTATTCTGGTGTAGTTAAGGCCATCAGGCCTTCTCTTCCAAAACACCAGGAATACAAATACAATAATAGAAATAAACAGAAAAAATACACTAATTATATACAAAGTAAAGCTACACTATGAATAAAGAGAGAGAGAAAAAACACTATAAACAAAGTAAAGCCACACAAAAATATACACAGATTGCAGTCACACAAACTTTAAATGAGTGATTAAGTATCATAATTAATTGTATCCTAACTAATTAACTAACATAAACAAGAAACTTGCAATTTTAATCTAGATTGAAAAAGAAAAAGAAAAAAAAAACACAAATCAATGCTTCTAGCAATACCTAAAAAACATTAACTAAGACAAAATTTTCCAATTTAATTTTGAATTCTGATAAAGTCCGGCAGTCCCTGACGTCAATAGGTAACAAATTCCAGAGGCGAGGTATTTCTACAGTATAGGAAGATGAGTATAAAGACGTTCTATGATGAGGGATAGAAAGAAGTGCTTGATGCCGGTTTCGAAGAGTTGTAAGAAATTGAAAGCGCGATAACAGATAATTCGGAGTAGAAGTATGCATGATTATAAACAGAAGAGACAGTGAATGTATTGTTCTTCGTTCCTTCAGACGCACCAATGAAAGTAACTGGAGGGAAGGTGTTATATGGTCAAATTTACGAGTATTGCAGATGAATTGTATGCACACATTACGAACACGTTGTAGTCTCTCAGCTAAGAGTGAACTTACATCAGTTAGCGAGGAATCGCAATAATCAAAATGGGGCATTACAAGCGTCTGAATAAGATTCTTTTTTGGACTAATTGGTAGAAATTCTTTCATATGAAACAAGGAGTGAAGTTGAGAAAATATTTTTTTGCAAATGTGTGTTAGGGGAGACCCGGGCAAAACGAATAACTCGGGCAAAGAGAATTATGCCTAATTATTAGAAACGCCAACAGGTAGCGCTTTCTGCTATGTTGGGGAAGAATCTCTACCAGATTTTCCTGCTGGAACTGACTTGTCGTCATTCTAGCTAGTAAAGGCTCATTCACAATGAAAATTAAACATAACGTAAGTGTTAACTTAACGTTACAGTAAAATCAAGAAATCATACCATCATTCACGATGGGAACATAAACATAACAGCAAACATACTTGGTAACCATGGAAACATAACAACGACGCCATTTCTTCATATTCTGTCGTATACTTCAGTGCTCCACGATTGTGTTCTGTTTGCAAATCACGTAAGCATAAGCATGAAAGTTTGGAGTTTGCAGACTTTCATGTTAACGTCTTACGGTAATGTTTATGTCAATGCTTATGTGAATCATTGTGAATGATCCCATTTGGTAGCCTGGGCGCAAACTTCTGTGTTTATGTTAGGGTTATGTTTAATTTTCATTGTGAATGGGCCTTTAGAGACGAAGTTAGCGTGTGTTTGAAGAAAATTGACTGTTTTCTTAAATATTTCAAGGTAAGCGAAACATATATACAACATACAGTACTGCAGAAACTCTTTGTTATGTGATAGTAATATATAGGCGATAGAATTAGTTCTAAAATGCCGTACTTACAAAGAAGATTATTGACGTTTATGTTTGTATAACCTTAAATGAAAAGCGAAGTGGCGTTTGCGGGCAAAGTGAATAGGGAAAAGTGGACAAGTTATCCACTATATAAGTGTCAGCTGTATTTTTGTATATATTTGTCTATTGTAATAAAGCGTGTTAGATCATTTTACATAGTGGAGGCATTAAGTAACACTAATTAAATCATAAATCAGCAACACTGCTCTTAATTTTTACTTTAAAAGGTCGTAATGTGTTTTCAGATGGTTAAAATTTTCAAGAGGAAGACGGAGCAAGCCAAATGGTCGGAAGAAGACATGAAGAAAGCACTTGAAGAAATAAAATCTTCCAATCAGTGGTTCTGCTATCTAGCCATACAACCATAATGTATTTGTTGATGAAGAGTTTGCGCCAGATGAACTTACATATCGCCCACTTGAGACAGAAATCAGCGAAACGACAGCTGGCTCAGATTTAACAAATTCTGCGTTGCCAGCTTCTTCAGCGGCTGAAGAAACAGTTAATGCTCACTCAGAATCAACCACCTCTGTGATGTAGGCATCTTCAGAGATTGACGAAATATTCAATACATCAATTACACTCATTAACATCGTGTTTATGTGTTGATTTAATTTTATTATCAGTGGATAGAAATTAAATAGAAAGGTGAAAATGTTATAAGGATATTCACTTTGCCCGGGTTAATTATTCGCTTTGCCCGTGTACCCGGGCAAAGCGAATAATTACCTATATTTTCTTTCTCAAATCATATCACTCTCCGTAGGTACGAGAAACGAATTGCTGTTTTGTAGATATGTGGACAACATGTGTCACAACCAAAGTCATGTAGTTTTTAATTCGGGAGCACCAAAATATCAGTTACGTTCCAACCCTTGCGGTGGACGGACGTCTCGTCTCTCAATCTTGTTGAGCAGCGGTGTTCCGACTAGTGTGCTCGCGGTTTGTTGTTCTTGTTTTGTTTGAATTATTTTGATTAGCAATGGCAAGTAAAATCTGTACGAAGAATACTATTAAAGCAGTGTTTAATAAAGATCAACAACGTCCTACTGCATACGAAATACACCAATGGTTAGAAGAAAATATCAACGTTCGAGAAGATGAATTGGACACATTACAACTAGTGAGTAAACAGAATGCAGTGTACATAAAATTCAATAATCAACTTAGCTACGATAAACATCTTCAACTAGACACCGGAACTTCAACAATCCAGCTAATGAATGGTGCAACAACTGTAAACATAACAGCAGGTGAGTTTGATACTACTACAGTTAGAATCTTAAACGTGCCACCAGAAGTGCCAAATGACAGAATTATGCATGTTTTGCAAACTTACGGGAAAGTGCAAGAAATAATAAACGAAAAGTGGTCCAAAAAGTATCGATTTCAGGTGGATACTGGTATTAGACAGTGAATATGCAAATTAACAAGCAAATTCCATCTACAATATATATTGCTGGCTATGAGGCTTATGTTGTCTATCCAGGTCAAGAACAAACTTGCTTCCTTTGTGGCAGTGCATCTCATATTCGCCGTTATTGTCCTGGTAAAGGTTCGCGTCAATTGGGAATAATAATAACAGACCCTTTCTGATGAGTGATCTTCTAAAACCGATACGAGATTTGCCTGATGAAAATCATTCTTCGACCGTTCTTCCGATCTCAGAGGAGGCAACCATCAGTGCTAGCTCGCGTACGATTGAGCCGAATACTAGAGAAGATGGGCAAGGTGGACAAGAGTTCACAAGAGAAGATGGAACTTCTACTGAAACTACTACCAGACCGACCATGTTATTAGGACAAGACCCCATACAAGTCGATATAGAGAACAATCTCGTTGAAATTGAAGATTCTGATACTATAACGGCTGATGAGGATGAAAGTGACACAAGTAATGGACAAATTTCTAAAATATATATTGAAGCTAGAGAGCCTGGGAAGAAACGCCGTAAGAAAAATCCTGAACTTGATCAAGTCAAAAATGATGGTCAATCTACGAACATAGAAAAAAACAAAATACTTGGAAAACTCATCACAACTGGATTCCCATATAAAAGATGATGGAAATCAAGTTAAATTAACAAAGGGGAGCAGTAACCAGTCTAATGCAATAACCAGTATACAGGAATCTCGGACGCGGATGGAAGGTGATAACTGGAGTGACGAAATAGAAATGGAAGGGAAGACAATGGAAAGTGAAGTAGACATGATTGATTCACGAACTGAAACGCATGGTTCAAAAAAACTAACGAAAGTGATTACGAAACAACGTGTACATCCCTACAAGTCTGACGAAAGCAAGTCGGGCACTTTACACTTACGGAAAGCAGATCAATATTAGTCTTCATGGCTTCGCCGCTAATTTATAGTGTTATTATGGCACTGACTTTGACTATTGCAACGGTCAATTTTAATAGCAGTTCATCACCTACAAAAATGAAAATGTTACAGTCTTCTTCAAATGTAAATGATATAGACACTGTTTTTTTTTTACAAGAAATCGTATGTGACAGTTTTTGCTCAATTTATGGTTATAATTCATATATCAATATTGGATCGGAATATTTGGGTACAGGGTTCTTAACTAAATCCGGGTTAAATTTGGAGAATATTGAAAAACTCCCCTCTGGTAGAGGTATCAGTGGTACTTATCGGGGACATGTTTTTATAAATATTTATGCACCTTCTGGGAGTAACAAAAGATTAGCAAGGAATGACTTTTTTTCAAAATGATGTTCCTTATTTGATGCGTGACCTACCCCCATCATACATACTTGGAGGGGACTTCAATTGTGTTCTCAGGTCCCAGGACTGTACCGGTGCTTACCAGCCTAGTGTTGCTTTACAACAGCTAATTAATCAACTGCAAATGGAAGACGCATGGATACACACAGCCCGCAGTATGGAATATACATATTTTTCACACAGTTCTGCTACAAGATTGGATCGATTTTATGTATTGAAGAATATCAAAAAGAAAATTAGTCGGGTAGAAACCTCAGCCGTCCCCTTCTCTGACCATGCTGCTGTTATACTTCGTATAGCATTGAATGCCTCCTTTATTCCTATGGGTCGAACATATTGGAAAATGAATATAAATTATTTGGAAGATATAGAACTTAAAAATCTCGTACAACAATCTTGGGAAGTGTGGACTTTACAAAAAACACGATATTCTGATATAGCTGAATGGTGGGAAAAACTAGTAAAACCCAAAATCAAATACCTTTTCAAACAATATTCGTATAATAAACATCACGCAGAAGAAAATAAATTAAACTTTTACTTCCGATGTTTATCGGACATACAGAAGCTTTATGTACCTACAGCGAAAAGTCGATCTGATATGAGTTGTATTAAAGCAAAAATTACAAGTATATACCGGAGGAGACTTGAAGGAATCAAAATACGTAGTCGGGTGGCACTAAATGTGTTAGACGAAAAGACGAATCTATATCACCTATTAGCTGATCAAAAACGTTGTAATAAAAGTATGATCCTGAAAATTAATAATAACGATGGACAAGAATATACTACACAACATTCAATTAGTCGTGTGTTTTACGAACATTATAGTCATTTATTCAGTAACGAAACAGTTCGGCACACTAATCCAGACAATATTTATGGACCTGCACCATATCGAATCTCGGAAATGGAAAATGAAAATTTGGAGCAAAATATCAGTAAGGAAGAAGTTTATGCAGCTCTTTTGCAAGGGAAAAAATCAAAAACACCTGGCAGCGACGGAATCCCACAGGAATTCTATCTTAAATTTTGGGACCTAATAGGCACCGATTTTACTGAAGTTCTCAATGTTATTATTACTAGACAGAGACTTTGTACATCCCAAAGACGTGGGATAGTAGTCCTAATTAAAAAGAAAAACGGGCACGACCATGTGAATGATTATAGACCAATCAGTCTCCTAAATTATGACTATAAACTGTTAGCGAAGGTATTGACCAACAGGATACGACCACTTCTTAGCCAGCTCTTACATTCAGAACAGCATTGCGGAATAATAGGACGTAATATATTTAATGTCATATGTTCTTTAAGAGATGTCATTGCTCATGCCAATCACGCCCGAAACAAATACCTTATAGCCTCCTTGGATTTTCATAGGGCATTTGATAATCTTAGTCATGAATACCTGTTTCACTGCTTGTCTTGGTATGGGTTAAGTGTGAAGTTCATGTCTTATATACAGACCTTATATACTAATATTGTATCAGTTATTCAAATTAATGGTTTTCAAACACCAGAGATTCCTGTTTCTAAATCAGTTCGTCAGGGCTGTCCAGCATCTATGACATTATTTATCTTAGCCCTACATCCTCTGCTACTGAAGTTAAATGAAAATATCACTGGTGTATCTTTTAATAATTATCATCTGTCTGTGGCGGCGTATGCTGATGATGTGAACGTAATCCTTGCAAATGAAGAGGATATTCAACACATGACGGATTCTCTACATCAATATTCTGCGATGTCTGGACTAACGCTAAACTATCACAAATCACATATACTACCTCTTGGGCCCTGGGATATTCAACCTCAAGTTGCTCCTTTCACAACAATTACATCCTTAAAAATTCTAGGTATTTTATTTGCACCATCCATTATTGAAATGCAACAACAAAATTGGAAAATTGTCTCCCAGACAATTAAAATTACCGCTCAACAGCTTTATTATCGTGATCTCACTTTACATCAGAGAAGTTGGATAGTGCACACATTTCTGCTATCGAAATGTTGGTACCTGGCCCAGGTGCTTCCAATAACAATTACCTTTGCAAGGCAAATAACGAGTGCAATATGCCGGTTCTTATGGAAAGGAAGCACCTTTCGTGTGCCCCTGTCAACTCTGTGTCTCCAACCCACTGAAGGGGGGATAGGATTACTAAATATTCGTCTGAAGTGTATGGCCTTATTTTTAAGTCGCGGACGGAAAATACAGCATACTCTATCGTGTTTTTCCGCTTTCTGGCTACAGTTTTGGACGACAACAGGTGATTTGCGAAATCCTCCTGATTTACGTGTTGTGCCACGATATCTCAAGTACCTTTGGACTTATATACAAGAATGGAGTTATCTAGACCCCGCTCAGTTTATCGTAAACAAAAGTTTATCAAAGGCAATTTACAATACATTAGTACCAACTGTTCCTGTTGCTCCTTTACGTATTCAGCGTATTGTACCAGAGAGTACCAAGTTCACTCAACTTTGGAAGAATATAAATTCTCGGGTACTACCGGTGATAGTGCGTTCTGTGTGGTATACAGTAATTCATGACATAATCGCAACAAAAGAACGTTTATTTAAAATAAACAGAGTAAACAACGATGTGTGTCAGTATTGTCAACAAAAAGACTCCTTGCATCATCGTCTTAATACTTGTACAAGGAATCTATCCATACGAGAACAATTTGGGAAATATGTGAAGGACAATAATATATTTGGCAAAGACACTCTTCATCCTACAATGTTTCAATTACCAGACTTTAATCTCAAGCCACAGCAAAGACAAAATGCTGCACTGTGGTTGATAGGTCATACAGTAACTTTCCTTATTCAGAACCAAGAGAATACCTTTAAAACACATTATGTAGCTTATATTAATCAGGCTAGAAGGAACAGCATCCTCCATCGAAAATGGGACCTTTTGTTTGGGAATTATCTCGGGCACTTAGATTAATTAAATTTGATAGTACAAACACTTTCAATAGGACATATAAGCCTAATTTAAATATATGTCTTTATTTTAATTTGCCTTAATGAAATAAAGTTCCTTCTGAGTATAGAGTGGGTGGTTTCTCCCGGAATGAATGACTTTTGTTATTGGATGAATGAACATGCACTGTTTGCTTATTATAGAGTGAAGGAATTACTTAAATAGTGCAAGTCAGATTTTTATGTTATTTTATAAGGGTTAATACGTATTTACAAGGTTATTTAAAGTATGTACGGGGGAAAAAGTATGCATGGAATTTGTTGTCACTACAGCATGCATTTTCCTATCAGTTTATTGACTCGATTGAAGTGTACATGTGAAATTATGTCAGTACTGCATACTGGCTATAACAGATTATTTGTCCAGTTTGAAATGTATATGTGATTTGGTTTTAGTACTGCATACTGGTAATATCAGTTAAATTGTTTAGCCTAAAAGTGTAATGGAAATTTGCTCTCAGTACTGTATACTGATTATATCAGCTTATCTGTTCAGATTGAAATGTATATGTGTTTTGGCTTCAGTTTTGTATAATGGTAAAATCATTAATTTGCTTAGTTTGAAGTGTACATACGAAATTATTTCAGTACTGCATACTGATATATTAGCTTACTGTATAACTTGGAATGTACATGTGCACCATTATTAGTATTGTATACTATTATATTAAATTTATTGTTTAATAAAAAAAATCATTGTCAATAAAAAAATATATAGCATGTGGCATTGTTTATTCTTACCTTATCCGCTTTGCCCGGGTTTACCCTACTTGAGTGTTCCAATTTAGATCGCTATCCATAAAAATGCCAAGATTTTTAACTGTTTCACTGTATTTAACAATAATCCCATTCAATATTATATGTGGTATAGTACTACTATCAAGAGTGCTTCGTAGACGATTATGTCCCTTAGTTATACTTATAAAAATTTTGAGGTAAAACAATCAGCATAGGACTAATATATCTATGATCTGGAAATGAATAAATATAAGTTATATTTTGCTAACAGCGTAAAAGTATACCTACGCTACGGTCATTCTTTACTCCACGATCAATATTAATAACTGAAGATGAAAATATTATAATGAAGTAAAAATACATAGTTACTTATAGTAAACAAACACAGAAACGATTATTTTCGATATTCTATATATATATATATATATATATATATATATATATATATATATATATACCGGAAATTTTGTTTCTGTTTTTCACTATAAATACAATAGAATATACATATTAACACAGTGTTAATACGTGGATTGTGAATATCATAATCATGAAACATAAACAGGTAAACAAGAAAAATATGCAGCAGTAGTTGTACTGGAACCCAAGAGACACAAATGTCAGCCCACAGTGTAGCTGAATAAATAACATTCTACTGTGGTTTACATAATCATACGTTGACTAACGTACCAAAACTTTAGTACATATTTATAATATTTAATTCATACGAGGACGAAATAGAGTTGTTGTACATCTGCAGTATGAAATAATGTCATGTATTATTAATGAGTGATACAATTTTGATATTCCTCATTATGGCTCATGAGATAATTATTATTATTCTGGCTGCAAAGTCCAGTAGATCCGGGCTCAATTCCCGATAAAGAAGTGACTTTTTATTTTTATATAGACAGCGTGTTCATCCCGAATTTTTAAATGTGTTATTTTATTTTGACTTATTCATGAGATCTTGGCTTGGAAATATAGAATTACTTTCGAATCATTTCATGTTTTCTAAATCATTAGTGATTAAACACTAAGAGTTATACAGTGTATAATAAATAAGAAAATTTAACTAAAACCGAACGTAAATTAAAAAAAAAAATAGAAATTTAAAAATATAATTTTACAGCTATAACTGAATTATTGTAATTGCACCTTGAAGTTTTTTTTTTTTTCGTTCAGAAAGAAGATGCACCTGATATTATACGAGTATTATACCCGTATGGGAGAGTGTTACGTAATTCTTTCAAAATAATTCAGTTAGGCTACATACCTATCGGCGGGACGCAAAGTTTTTTTCTAAGATTTCTGTTAGAAGCATAATTTGCAATAATGTATACAATTATTTTATTTCTGGATGAGTGGAAAAGAATGCCTCATGACCTTTACACCAGAATGAATGAATGAATGAATGAATGAATGGAATGAATGAATTAATTAATTAATGAACAAATGAATGAACGAACGAATGAATATAACATAAATAAGTAAATAAATAAACAAGGAAAATAAATAATACATAAATAAATATATAAATTAATAATAACAATATTAATATTAATTTTATTCTGTCTTATGTAATTATTCTGTTACAGAAAAAGAGCGTGTTTTTTCGAACTGTTAATAATACAAGCAATATAATTATCTTCAGATACTAGATTTTTTGCCTGAAATAATTTTTACTTAGTTATTTAACGTCGCTGTATCAACTACTAGGTTTTTAGCGTCAATTAGATTGGTTTTTATTGGGTTATTTTAAGACTCTGTGTCAACATCTAGGTTATTTAGCGTCTGAATGATATGAAGGTGATAATGCCGGTGAAATGAGTCCGGGATCCAACACCGAAAGTTGTCCAGCATTTGCTTGTATTGGATTGAGGGAAAACTCCGGAAAAAAGCTCAACCAGATAACTTGCCCCGACCGGGATTCGAACCCGGGCCACCTGGTTTCGCGGCCAGACGGGCTGACCGTTACTCCAAAGGTATGAGATTGGTGATTGTGAGATGTTATTTGGCATGTTGGGGTTGAGGATTCGCCATAAATTACACTGAATAACAAGGATTTTGCTCCGACTTAAAACAATGTCTCCCTTATGGTTTGGAATGCGCTGATTCCGAAAATGCATCTCTTTTCTTCGTATCACGTAAGGTTTCTAAAATATACTATGATTTCACTTTTCGATAAGCACTTTCCCAGGAAACATCTGGCGCGAGTTGGGGGTTGTAAACCAAAACAAAATCTAATGAATTTTATGAGTTTATGATCTATTCCTAGTTTCTTATGATTGTTGGCATGTTCTTTTGTACTTTTAATAAATAAACACATATTGAGTCCAACTATTCAATAAATTTCATAACAGTTCAAAGTGAGGTCTACGCAATGAACACACAAGGGTGTGGTTTTCAGTATTTAAAAGAAAAGTTTAACAATTTCAGTTAAGGCAAATTAAAAGAGGGCATTTTCATCGGTCCACAAATTCACAAAGTTATGGCTGACTCTTTGTGTGATGAAAAAGTTTCCGTTACAGAAAAAAATGACATGGAGCGCTTTCAAAGATGTTTGCTCAAATTTACTTGGAAATTCTAGGTTAGACAACTACATCGAACTTGTGGAAACCATGTTAAGTGCATATGAGAAAATGAGGTGTAAAATGACTCTCAAAATACACTTTTTACATTCTCATTTGGATTTATTTCCTCCTGATCTTGAAGCGGTAAGCGACGAGCATAGGGAAAGATTTCATAAAGAAATGTCTGAAATGGAAAGGCAATATAAAAGATCATCATCCAGCACATTTGCAGACTATTGTTGGCTCCTTGTAAAAGACAGTCTCAGGTCTAGATATAAACGGAAGTTATACAGAAAATCCTTTTAAATGATAAGTTCAAATTCTGAGATTTTCTCATTATACCCATGAATTATTTTTATTGTTGTTGTATTTTTTGTTTTAAACTCTGTAATATCATTTTTGTATTCAGTGCACATTTTTCAAGCATTATGAGGCATTTTGAATCACTATTGTGTTGTAGTTTTATCAGTAGCAGTGAAAAATAAAAAAATAGTATTTTCATTAAAAAAATCAATTCACTTTACCCGGAAAATGGTATGCGATGGGGAAATTTGTATTTTAAATTCAGATTTAGGGCGTACATATTAGTAATATTCACCTTTTTTAATTCGGTGCAAGACAAAAAGTAAAAATTTGTTGTTCAGTGGTTTCTGACATTCACCTCAAGGTAGGGGAAAAACTCGGGAAAAGGCCAACCAGGTAATCAGCCTAAGTGGGAATCGAACTCACGCCCGAGCACAACTCCGGATCGCCTGGCAATCGCCTCAGCCGACTGAGCTATGCCGGTGGCTTTAAAATAGTTTTGATTGCACGTCTAAGTAAAGAATGAAACTTCAACATTGACCCAAAGTGAAGGTTGGATATAGCAGATATTAAATTCTTGAGATACATTCCAAATTTCACCCTATTAAATAAACGAAGATATTCGCGAAGAACTAGGAATATTTTAACTCATAAAAACCTTCATGATTAAAGAAGAAATTGGTATGAGTATTTTTTTGCACAATGAATGAAGATACAATACTGAACTAGGTTCCCAAAGGACGATCTATTAAAATGTGATGGCAACAACTATAATTTGAAGCCGAAATATATAATTTACTGGACTAAAACCTCATGGAAGAAGAAGATGATGGTGGTGATGGTAGCGGTGGTGATGATGACGTATGTATCATCGTCACGATTATAACCATAATAACAATCAACATAAATTGCACTCCAACCATTTTTGGTCTTGGCTTTTGCAATAAGTTAGTCTCCTCTACAGACTGATATCTTGTGTTGTGTACTTATTAAAAGTGTCCTGCTTCGGACAACTTGATGTAACTTTTTTGTATTACTGGACCATCCCTCTTCAGTTGTAATTCCATCATGAATCGAAATTCAGCAGCCAACTCACGTTTATTCGTTATTCTGCCAAGAAATTCTCTTTCCTGTCAACCTCACTGACAAGACAGGAGGAGAATATATTGCGTCTTTCTCGAAATCGGAATTGGTCTAGAAGGTTCTACCCAGAGGGATATAAAATTGTATACAGATTCTTCTTTGTATTTCATGTTACAGACTTGGGTTTTAAAGTCTTAATCAGACCAAAAAAATGTACTTTGTAATACATGAGGCGTTCAGAGGTCAACACGATTAACTCCTTTTCCAAAGATTTTGAGATATTCAAGGTTAAAGTTAAATACACATAATTAATTCCGTGATGTATGAAAATAACTTTTTTAAATGCAATTACGCAGTTTGGAGTTTAGCTTTACTGCAGACTTACTTTCATGGCAATTTTTTTTATAATACAAAACGAATTAAACATTTTTAGAGTAATTTTCTGAAGTTAATCAAATTGGCAACTGAAATAATAAACAATAACAACACTTTCAAAATAAGTAACTCCTTTTATTACAAAAAGTAGCAATATTATCTTTCATATTTATTGTTACCTGGAGAAAATCACTTCTTACGTCAGTAATCTGATTTGTCATAGTGCAAAGTAATTAATCTAAGAACAACATACATGAAAGTGTTACTACTTTTAAACTCATAACAGCCAAAGTTGTACAAATATGAATCTCTTTTGTAATAAGCTGTTGATGTCGATAACTTCGGGAATGCCAAGGTGAAGACATAATAATCGTCAGAGCATTTCATTTTATCCTCTGTCATACTGTCTCTAGCTTTATTAGCTTTCCTCCGGTGAAGTTCTTTCTGTTATTCTATATTCTTCTTTGTGTTTTCATTTCCTGCATTTAAAATCTGTGTTTGTAAATTATCACATAATGGGCATAGGCCTATATCTTTGAGAGGAGTTTTGAAGTGCAGGTTGAATCGTGACGAAAATATACATCTTCTCTTTTGCTGGAGTTGTTTGGCTCTCTTGACACCAGGCAACATACAAGTTATACATTATTTTATTGTCAATTCAGGATTTAGGTACTTCCTATGAGGATTATGAATTCGTGTGTAGTGACTACTGTATGCAGGAAAAGACTGAATATGGTTTATAACATCTGATACATCAATTTTATTACTTGGAATACATTGGCCTCTTGCATGCATAGCAGAACGAGGATATTCTCCAGAGCTGCAGTTGTAAAGTCTTCCATCAGAAACTTGACTCTTCGCGGAAATATTTCTTACACACTCTTACAAACTCGAATGGAAAATGAAAAGCTATGTTGTCTAGGTTTTTTGAGCTGTCAATAGGACGATGCCTTTGCACATTGGATGAGGAAATACAACCACGAAGGAACAAGTTTTGTTTGGTGTCATTTCCCAGATCATGAAATGATTTAAAATGAACTTCTTTATCAGCTGAAGATATTTTGGAATTGCACTGTCTAGCACAGTCACACAATTTGTCTTCAAACATCTTGGCACGAATTACTTTTGCCTTTTCTAGTTTCATATTCTTGCCCAGAAACTCTCAGTTTGCTTTGTTGAGCCCTTTTTCCACATAGCATGATTTCTTTATCGTTTACGACCTCGTATCTTGTCAGCTGAGTAGCTGGCATCAGTATCTTCTTGTTGCACGTTTATATCTTTACCATTAACACTACCATTATTAGGCAATGGGTTGTTTTCATCTGGAGAAGGCCTAACACTTTGTTCACTACTACTTATACCAGTTTCAGAAGCAGTCATTGACGATAACATAAAAACAGGGGCCCTTCTAGCCCTTTTAGTTTTCCTTAAATTAGATTTATGCCTTAGCAAACATTTCTTTTTGTCACTGCTTACATCAACATTTTCCTCGAAGGACTCGCTTATGTCACATGGTCTGTAGTCTGGGTCTGATCCATTGTCATCATTGTCAATGCTCATATTATTAACATTTTCCTCAGAGGAACCGCTCATATTAAATTAGAGTTCAAAATTTTAAAGTACCATTAAACTATTATTGAACAACGTACCCTAATACTTCAACACAAGTCAACAAATGCTGCTAATTCCAACTAGAATCACTTATATTAATTTGCACTTCAATTCTTGACAATCCTTTGAAACTACTTAATAAACAAGATAAATAATATTTCAGTGCCCAGTAGTTAATATATTCTGTTATTCCAGCTCAGATAGAATGCACAACAGAGAGAATGGAGTTAATCATATTGACTACTGAAAGTTTTATGAAAACATTCTGTAGTCAAGAAGAATACTGCATTCCGTGGGCTTTTTACTGAACTATGGAGTTAATCACATTGACCAGTGAAAATATGGTCAATTTAATACATTTCCAACATAGAAACTCTGAAATAACCAAAAGTGGAGTTAATCATGTTGACTTCTGGTATATAATAAAATTAATAACAAATTTTAGAGGCTAAAGTTTTATTGAATATATACTGGATTTATATATTATTTATACAATTTAATTTCCTGCTTTATCTTATTTTACGCCTAGAAATAATAAACAATAATAATAATAATAATTTTTAGAGAGTAACTATCTTCACGCTTTTTCAAGCAAAAATATTTAATTTTTCAGCAAATTTTCAAATTTCATGTTATTTTATCGTTGTCGGATTAATTCACTTACAGATATGGAATACGATGGAATCTATCCAATTGTTGGACAAAAGTGTTGTAGGTACTCTAAAAGCATTCTGATTAATGAACGAAGAAACAGACAGATCATTTGTGTCTCACGAATTATTTCACTGAACAGGCCACGCTTGAGCGCAGCTCCGAATCAACAGGAAAATATGTATGTTATGTCTTTTGCATACGTCGCATTAGTGCTGTTCATCGGAGTGACTACTACCGCGGAGGAATCGGAGATTACGAATAAAGCTCTCCACCGGTGATCTCCGGTATTACCGTAGTTGGAATAGGGGGCATACGGAGCGATGCGGCGGTTCGGAGCGAAGCGACAGTTAGCTCAAGGACGACCGACGCGTACGGACTGACGGTAGTTGTGAGTGGAATAAAATGGCACCAAATCGGATATCCGTCGCATGGAAATTCTTTAATTTAGTTGAAGGTAATAATAAAGTCGTACGCTGTAAACGTTTTGGGCGAATTTACTCTAAGGGTGGTGGAACTTCGAATTTGTTAGATCATTTGAAGCGATCGCACAGTCGCGAACTTGATGAAAGCGCCGACAAAAACAATTACGGAAAGCATTTGATTCGATTTCTATTTACATTTTTTTAGTTCTATTGTTCCCAAGGCCCACAGTATAGAAAAAATCTTGAAATATCTCTAAAACGTAACTTTCAAGGCAATAAAAAATATACGAAATATTTAAAAGACAAATTGAGTTATATTTGACTGTTTAGACAACTTGAGTTATATTTTGCTGTTTAGATTAAATATTGAGTTTCTGAGTGAAACTAAAGAAACGTGTGATAATAATATAATTACAATTATCCTTAAGTTGATAACCTCTTATATTTTTATTGCAGGGAAAGAGCGACGCGTTTCAGAAGAAGCAGTTCAAACACTGACACTCTTTAACACAATGATCATAATCCTGTCCGGTGAAGAATATGAATAAATTATTTTGGACAATAAACTTTAACCTAATGATACCACACGTTTCTTTTGTTCCATTCTTAAACTCCCTTAATATTTTTACTTGAAACTAAACCGATTAGAATAATAAGTGACAGAAACTGTCTGCGAATAAACGAGTGTTTCCAGGAGAACTACAGTATAAATGTTACATTAGCTACTGAAAAGCTTTACTTCTGAATTAGTTTTGCAATTAGATTTAATGTTATTAATTTGATCAATGACATAAAACTAATACGTCTTTCCACATATACTACGAATTTCAAAACTAGAAAAAAATCTGTCAGCTAACGCAGCACTTCAAGCAAAACAAGGAAAAAAAGAGCTGAAGAAAGAGAGAGAGATAAACATAAAAGAGAGAATAAACAACTAATTAGAACTTATTTATAAAGATACGCGGACGTCAGCGAACTCGAATCACTACCTGATCCGATTAAAGGAATGCTAATCGAAAAGTGTATGTCTTCGCCACAGCACATATACAACCTGCGCTGCATCAATCGGAGGTAACCGGAGGACTCCGAATGATAGCGCGCAAACAACTGCTCCGGAGAAAAACCTAATCATAAACAGCACTACGTCGCATGTTATCCTGAGAAACTGATCTTTTATTGCTAAACGCAAGAACAGGTAGACCAGCTATCAATGAACGTCTGAACATGAATATTCAAGAGAAACATAATATAGACTATGTCACAAAAATTCTTAGATTGGTGGTAAGAATTTCTACAGATCTTTTCAATAGCAGATATAAAAAAGGCAACTTTATTATCTTCAGTTCTGCTATTATCTGTTGTATGGTAACTGACGAGAATTTCTTGAGACATTAACTTAGACACTGTACTAAATCGAGACCAACTTAGAAATCGTAAGGCCCCAATGTTTCCAGTTCCTTTAACACGTCTTCCTTACCACCAAGGAGTAATTATTCATGGTTCTTCTTGCCTTTTAAAAGTCTCTAATGCGAAAAATTTTACATTAAATTGTGAATACTTTTGAATTCCATTAAAAGTAGGATAAAAGAGGGCCATCTAGAAATATGCACTATGAAGTTAATAACAGGAAAAGTACTCCAACACCAGGCCGAGACGGGGGGGGGGGAAGAATGACTTTTTCTAAAACGCAGATTAATAATAGGGCTACACATATATAGAATGCTTTCATCTCAAAACTTGTTCCTTTGTTATGTGATGTAAAGAATTCTTATATTTAGAGGAAAGTATTGTAGTGGCCCTCCAGATTAATTCCACGAATTGTTCTCAGAAAATAGAGTTCGGTTTAAAGATTCATTAAATGTTAAATGCCTGTATTACAAAGGGAAGTACAAGCTAGATCACTGTAGTGAATAGTGATTTCTCTACTCCTTGTAATGTAACACACTTACTATACCAAATCTAGATATCCGAATTTTAATGCCTAACACGGAATTGGATATATTTAATTATTTACTTCTATGCTATGAGGAGAACCCTGCAGTGGTTGAGTGGTCAGACCTCTGACCTGTCACGCAGACGGCCCGGGTTCGAGTCCCGGTCAGATCTGGGATTTTTCATTTGACTATTACACTTTTATTACGTCATACTACTTTTGACCAATAAAACGGTACGAAAGGACGTATTTCAACCAATCATGGCTGCTTATCGCACAATTTTATCGCGTCCCTAGCAATTGTTTAATTTTAACACGTCCCTATCATTTGTTTAATTTTATCGCGTCCCTAGCATTTGTTTCTTTGTTTGCCAACATTTCAAACTGCGCTGGTCTCGACGCAAAAAAATAAAAATAAAAATAAAAATAAAAACAGAAAATTACAAACCACTCCAGTCGATGCACAGCAGTTTCAAATATGACTCGCATTGGCATTCAAGAACAAGAATTAATAAAGATTACTGGTCATACCTATGCATCTTCCCTGAAACCCTATTTTAAAATAAATGAAGAGCACCATTCGGAATCCTGAATAAGTTGAGGAATACACCATGTACATCAACGAGTTCCACTTCTTTCGTGCACACGTCCAATATAACATCAACTGAACCACCAACCACTAAAACATTCAAATTTGAAAATTGTACATTCAATAATTATTCCTTTTAAAATTATTCATGTTTATTTTTTACGTCATCGTCGTTAATTAAAACTTTTCTAACATTTGTTTTTATTATTTAGGTTATGTTTGTTATAGCTTCTGCTATACGATATTATGGATAGTCACGTATCAGAGATTTTTTAATACTAAGATTTATTGAAAATCGTCTGTAAAGTGACGTTGATTACTGGAATCCGGATAATTTAAGTGGAATGCAAATTTTTAATAAAAATGAAATTGAATCAACAAAGCCTTCATGACTAGTAACACTACCATCGTGATCTAGACCGAGAAGGCATTGCTAGTAATCGTCTACAGAGTTCAATAAAGATTCCATAGTTGGCACAACTGATAGCAATATAACAGCTAATCATAACACACTACTGCCATCTAGCATGCATCTAGCGTAATATTTGTAATGTTGAGATGGTACAATAATACATTTGAAGACAGTTGTATTTTCGTAAGTCAATTAATATTTTATTGTATTAGAGTACTTCGTTACTTCTAATCTTTACTGTATATACTTTTTTCTAATCCTGTAATAGTCAATTAAATCCCACTCGAGTTTTGATTTTCTCTAGATAAATCAAAACCTCTAGTGAGGTTACTGTTAAAAAATCCATAGTGGCGGGCAAGGTCGCAGTTGGGGTTTTTCTCGGAGTTCTCCCGTTCTTCCCCATACAGTAAGGCATTTACATCGTTCGTCACCATTTCTCCATTTCGTCGTCATTCCATAGTATTCCCCGATCGTCGGCTGGCGATGCACGGAGGGGATTGTCTAGGGACGAGAGGAGTTGCCTCCTGACACCTGAATACGCAGCGGACCTTAGTGTAGTCAGCCGGTGTGGGTTTGGGAATGCGCCTCCGTTGCTATTGCTTCTTTATGAAACTCAAACAGAAGAATATTTCAGAAGTGTTCTTTATCCACTTCACCCTCCGTCTTCTTTTGCCCACATAAAACACTATTTCTTTTTCAAATTCGCAAAATTCAATGCGTATTTACAAGCACAACACTCCAAATAACAACAAACACTCTAACAACGCAGTGTTGTTATGAGCTACGAGCTTATGCTTCAACCTAATAGACAGAATTTTATCAATTACAAGGCAAATGAGGAATTTTAATTTATTGATATTCAATTATTTTATTGGAATTTTTTATTAAATTTTTATTTATTTGTAATTATGATGAAATTAGTAATTTTTGTATTCACTTTATTGAATTTTTGTTAAACTTTTTAAAGGAACTAGGCAAATATTTATTATTCTCGCATGTTTATCAAAAACATATTTTCTTGCATTTTAATATGCAGAAAAGAACTGATGAACGACAACACAGCCAGCCTGACAATGACTACGAAGCGAACGATTTTTTTTTTTGACTAGCTAATATTGAAAATAGCCAGGGAGATTGCTATGGCAACGCTACCATAGCGACTAGAAGTAAAAACAGCAACCCCGCTATTCACTGCACCCCGCTGTAGCATTCTTCTCATCAGCTCCCAACAGTACACTTAATCGCAAAATGTAGTTACAATATATTGTCAGTACATATATTTCTATAGGAATTTGCGATCCTGGTTGTTGCAGAGAGGAGTGGAACAGAAAGATACAACTCCATACTTTACAACTTTCACCAATAACTTGTAATGTACAACACCATACTATTTTAGTGGATTATTTTACGACGCTTTAGCAACTCCTGTGGTTATCTAGAGTCTGAATGATATGGAGGTGATAATGACGTCGACATAAGTCCAGAATCCAGCACCGTAAGTTACCCAGCACTTGCTCTTAACGGATTGAGTGAAAATCCCGGAAAAACCTAAACTATGTAACTTGTCCTAACCAGGATTTCAATCCGGGCCCTCTCGTTTCACGATCAGGCAGACTAACCGTTACTTTACAGCGGTGGACTACCGTACTATTAAATGAGGAAGAATCTAACAGCGCATTCCGAATCTCATCGGACCAGTGGACAACAATGACGTCACGCTGCATCGAAATAGGAACAAAACTGCTTGAAGGATCGATTGCTGTCATGGCGACTGTATAAGTTGTTGTCTGTGCTACGTTAGCAAAATTTTGCGAAATTTCCGTACTACCATCTCGTGCAAAGAAAAGAGAGCATAAACAATTTATTTCTTGAACCGGTAGTAATAACTGGTCCGTTGACATGTTCGCTCATAAGCCATTAACATAATGTTTTTACGTTGTGCTCATTACAAACAATACAGCAGAACACACCGCCATGACACAACAGTGCTCGATGTCATTCGTCTGCTAATTCCCGCCCTATACAAGAACCAATCAGATTCACTGATGGTGGCTGATGGAGACTGCCACCATCTCTGCAAGCTGATGGCACCGGTGCGACACCGGTGGAGCATCAGTGACGTCATCGGTGAAATTCGGAACACCGTGATGCCAACAGATTGCTCAACGCTGAGATTCGGACTACGCTCTAAGCTGGCAACAATTGTTTTTCGCAAATACATCAAACAGAGTAACGGACAAAACTGACACCATAACATTTGCTTTCAAAGCATATGCTTATCTTGCCCGAGCACGAGCTTCTGTTCTTTCGGGCTGCAATGCCTAATGCAGTGTAAACCTTGTGTATTAAATAAATAAATTTGAATTTGAAATTTGAAAAAAAAAAATACTTATTACTTGTTTCTTTACAAAAAGTATAAAATAATATTAGGGTGGTTCTTGTCAGAGGAGTACAAATTAAACTTAATAAATTTTAATGGGCTTAGGGATTAAAATATGAGAAATAACATAAAAAATGACGGTGTAAAATTAGTGCAGGAGTGTTGTTATTATTATATTGATCAAGTATGTATTGATTTATTCATAATATTAAGTCCTAAGTACAGAAGAACGATTTTAGAACGAGAAATAACTTAACTACGCAGCAAGTCAATAAAGGATTCTGAAATGGACTTCGAACCGTCACATCAAGCAATGAACAATCACAACACAGTCAGCGATCTTCTGTAGCCTAAACATATACTTTCACAATTAGTATACTGTGATACACAACGGCAAATTTTAGGCACTGCATAAATATTTATTGTGAGTGCTCGTCTCTTAAGAAGGTACTGTTCATGTATATTTTATGCCTTAAAATAAATAACACATTTCTATTGTTTAAAAAATACATTAAAAATCTGTAAAGCTATCTAATATATTTACTTAAGTTATCTAAAATTTTGGTTATTATGGGATTTATACTTCCCTCGATAAAATTACTTTTTTACGCACTAGTATTTTAAAGTCTCAATTTACTTACGCACTGATAGCAGTGGATAAAATGTAACTTTACGCACTATCGTAGAAAACTATCTTTCAACTCATTGCTGTGAATAAAGTCATAGCTTGCTAAGGACTGTGAAATAAAGACCAGTTTAGATATCATGGATCAAATAAAATATAACAATCAAAACAATATTTCCATCTGTTGTGAATTCGGGCCCATAAGATTTTAAGACTACTGAAATTGAAATTGAATAAGGAAATTTCAATACAATAAAGTTTTAAGTACAAACAAATATTTAATTATAATGTTAGTTTATTTTGAAATGGCTGAAAATTAGTTAAAATAGTCAAATTCATTTTAATAATAAAAACAACACAATCATTTCGCAAAAAAATAATGTTTAATATTAAATTTACACTTGACTGACATTTTATCTGATTTAGTTATGAATAGCCTCTGAAGTAGGATCCTCAAAGCAATGAGAAGAAAATCCTCTCTAGTGATATGGATTTTCAGAGTTTTATGGCTTCAGTTCATTGGAACCATAACGTCTGTTTTGTAGACAATCTCATATCATTGAGTAGATCTGCAGTTATCGCGTAATACAGGATGAAAGCAAAGTAACCAGGTATATTCAAGGAACGTTAATAGCACCCTGTAACTATGAAAAACCTATATTATATTTTGTTGTGAAAGCACGATTCAAAATTTGGGGTTGGCAAAATAAAGGGAAAACTAAGTAAGATACAAACGGACTTCCTGAAATGAATACTTGGAATTGGCAGAAGCACAGCTAACTGCGGGGTGCTAAAGGAGTTTGGGCTTCAAAACGAAGTAATTCATATGAAAGTTAGGGTGATGAAATACTGGTTAAAAATTATATTTGGGGATCAGTCGCTTCTACGGGCGATTTACTACAAAGTTCAACAAAGAGAGGGCTGGGAAAAGGGGTGGGCTTATAAACTGCAGAGAGGACTGCATCATATAGGAATGGGATGGGTGTGAGAGAAAGGAGAGAATAACAGGAGGAATGTATGGCGCAATGTGAAGATGCGTTTAATTGATATCAAGAGGCAAGAGATTGAGCTCCAATGTTCGGAAAAGTCCTCACTACATCTACAATCATAGTTCATGCTTAACTGGGGGAGGTGTGACTACATAAATTCTTGTATCAAAGACAGCAGAGCAGGTATAGCGTGGCTAAGATTGGGAGCATGGAAGGGTAATAAAATTGTCAACGAAGAAGAGGAGCGTCTTTGCCCGCTTTGCAAAGAAAAGGATTCCTATAAGCATATTTTATTACTGCGTGTCGAATTGGAACATGTAAGGAGAAAATATTTACCACCCTCGATGCTAAGTCAGAATAGGAGCTCGCTTGCATGTCTTGATCTCATGGGGAATAGAGAATGGGAACAAAAGACAGGATTGTTTCTCTTGAAGGCGAGAAAGATTAGAACTGCAGCTGTTGAAGTTTGCGACGCGACCTGAGGAAGGGATAATAGTATCCACCCAACTGTGCTCTTTTAGGTTAGGATATATTATATAATGTGTTTTATTGTGCCATTTCCATGTTTATATGTCTGTTCTTTTAGAGAGTAGTTGGATGTAATCATAGGTGGGGGGGGGGAGAACCTACAAAGGAGGACTTGATTCGGGTACAAAGCACGTACGGTCAGAAGACCCGTGCACTGGATTTTAGACAAAATTATGATAATATAAAATTTGTATGTATAATATTACTCAATAAATCCATCTATACTATACTACTATAATTAGATGATTAAGTTTAAACATTCAGCAGAGCGGCAACATCGCGTAACTTCTCGAGGCAGTGAAAGAATTTCATTGTAAACAAATATTACACAAGCTACACACCGGACATAACGTCTTGGGCTTACAATGGCCTATCTGTCTTTGAACTTGAACGTAAATTGATAATTTCCACTGCAATACGATCCTACTCGCAATAGTTACCGAATAAGAGATAGTTAAACATTTAGGAAAGAAATGTTTTTCTGAAAAAAACTATGAACTTTCCACCAATATAATATTATAGTCTTTTGTTACATATAACATGAGCTATTCGCTCTGGAAATCAGCAAGGCTATTTCACTTCAACTCTGTATATCTAAATGTCGTTACTGATATCGGAACGTACATCAGATCAAACTATAGTTATAGGATTTTTTTCTGAATCTCTAATCGTTCTAGTTATTACGAGGCGCATCCAGAAAGTAAGTTTCCCTATAAAAAAAAAAGAACACAACTTTCAGGAAAACATTTATTGGCAACAGGTACAGCAATGTTTCAGCTATTTTTCAACATAGCCACCATCATAATTGAGACACTTGTATCGTGGGATCAACTTTTGTATCACTCTGTCGTAGAACTCTGCCGCCTGTGAATGGAACCAGCGTGTAACAGACGTCTTCAGCTCTTCGTCGTTGCCAAAACGCTCACCGGAGGACAGGAATTTCTTGAGGAGAGAGAGAGAGAGAGAGAGAGAGAGAGAGAGGGGGAGAGAGAGAGGGAGAGGGGCGAGGGGGAGAGGGAGAGGGAGAGGGAGAGAGACAGAGAGAGACATATGTTCGGCCCATAGACCTGACAGAGATGCCGATGAATTTCAATTGGCGCAATTCTTTGTGCATTAAAAAACTTTATCACCGACCGAACCTCGCAGGCGGCGGGAGAAGGAATAAGAGCTTCCATTTCGAACCACTGCTGCCACGCTACTGGCACCAGGCGTGATCTGTCCGGCTGGCATGTGATTAATACGTCATAGATCTGTTACTCATGCGCAATTGACACGGCTAATGACGTTTACTTTCAAGGGGAAAAAAATCGGGAAACTTGCTTTCTGGATGCGCCTCGTACTTCTTTGTGAATTTCCATATTTTGCTCCCGTACAATAAAATAGTGGTCATAATCTTGGAGAATTATTTTATAGTGTTTATTGCTTATGAATTGAAGGCTTCAGAGCCATAGTGGGCCAAGCGCCATTTATTAAAAACGGAGAAAGCAAGGGTTAATGTTAAGTGAATAGCATAGTTTAATGAAGATTGACATATCATTTAGTTTTAATGTGTATACTTTATTTTACTATATGTTTTCATTGAATTATGCTAATAACTTCATTTTAACTCTCGTTTTCTACGGTTTTAGTAAATGGGGCTTGGCCCACTATGGTTCTGAACCCTTCAATTGTGGTACATATTGTTTCATATTAAGTCAACTGCCTACTCTTACTAGCAATAGCGACTACTTCACATTATAAATATCTGAAATAACATAGGATGCTTGTTCGATAACATTTATACTTTCTATTATTTTGGAACGTGAATGGTTTTTCACTCTACGAGCTACAAATTCTATGTATTTTAAAATTTACTCTTCTCGAACGAAACTCTGAATAGTGTGCTATTCAGGATATATTAACTTCCATATCAAATATGTTCCTCAGTAAGTTATTGATCTATACTGCAATAACATATCGCAATATAATGAAATAGATGTCATGGAAACAAGTATACCGAAATTAACAGAGATTAATGATATAAAAAGTTAATTCAATTGGGATTTTCAATACAAACTCTGATGCATATTTACAGAGCGGAACTGATCCGACGTATCAAGGGATACCAATATTGGCCAGATTATTGTACTAGGCTTAGTGTTGCATCCAGTGCCGAATCCATCTACTTACCCAGAATATTATTATTATTATTATTATTATTATTATTATTATTCATTGTTTTCCTTTTACGAAGGGTAGTTTATCTGTACTAATAATAAATCTATAACCGAAATTTTTCTGGTAATTTTCGATTTTCCAAAAATAATTGGTGTCAAAATTTATAATTAATCCTGCTGAAACCAATTTTTTTTTTTAATTTTTGTTTGTATGTCTGTCTGTCTGTCTGTCTCTGTATCTATCTGTCTGTCTGGATGTTTGTTACCTTTTTACGCGATAATGGCTGCACTGATTTATATGAAAATTTGAATATAAATTAAGTTCGTTGTAACTTAGATTTTAAGCTATATGGCATTCAAAATACGTTATTTAAAAGGGGGTTTATAAGGGGACCTCAATTAAATAAATCGAAATATCTCCCTTATTAATTTTAATGAAACATCTTACACAACAAATGTTTCTTTAAAATGATTTCTGATAAGTTTTATTCTATGCAAAATTTTGATAGGACTAATATTTAAGGATATACAAGACTTTTAAAATAACAATACAATACATTTTCACCGCCACCTCAGATTATAGCGTTGTTGTTCCTGCAGTAACTCCTATGTGCAAAATATAAAATTTTTGAGTAGGAATAAAAACACATTTATTCATTCCATGGCATTGGTAAACAGGAGATCGTGAATTCTTATATTTTCGAAAGAAAGAAATATAATTACATAGCCTATCACTGTTTATGCTGTATCACTATTTAACTTATGGTGGGCCAAGCGCCATTTACTGAAGATGTAGAAAACAAGGGTTAAAATTAAGTTATTACCATAATTCAATGGAAACATATAGCAAGTAATGTGAAGTATACACATTAAAACTAAATGATATGTCAATCTTCATTCAACTATGGTTGCATGTAATAACAATTAAGAAACATGTTAAATGAATATTATCATTGCAACAAATGGTTGCTCTCTGGACCAAAATGACCGCATTGTAATTACATAAATACAATTTAAATTAAGTAGGTAACACATTAAACGATTTATCCTTCTATCAAACATGAATGTTCCCTGGATCAAACGTCCTATTTTAATTATGTAATTACTTTATATTTATTTATAACAGGTGCATCGGATCGCATGGGTACGGCTAGTATGTAATATTTATTTTTCACAAAGTACATTTTTAATTAAATACATATATTTGCAATTTTAAACAAGACTCAAATGTAATGATTCATAATTTTATTATATGACATACAATTCACAAAAGTACTGCGTTTATATATAAGAATTAATATAATTTAGTGGAATGTGTGGCAGATAATTTTAAAATCAAAATTTTAATATAAATAAGAAATATTTGAACACATTACTTTTTGCAAATAATCAAGTAATATTTGCAAACTCAGAAGATAACCTGCAGAGGGTCTTACATAACCTGAACATATTAGCTAAAGAATTTAACTTAAATATTTCTTTAAAAACAACAAACGTTATGGGATTCAAAGGAAAAACACCATACATAAATGTGCAATTTTAAACAAGACTAAAATGTAATGATTCATTTATATGACATACAATTCACAAAAGTATTGCGTTTATATATAAGAATTAATATAGCCTAATTTAGTGGAATGTGTGGCTTATAATTTTAAAACCAAATTTTAATATAAATAAGAAATATTTGAACACCTTACGTTTTGCAAATGAACAAGTAATATTTGCAAACTCAGAAGATAACCTGAAGAGGGCCTTATTTGACCTGAATCATAATTGCTAAAGAATTTAACTTAAATATTTCTTTAAAAAAGACAAAAGTTATGGGATTCAAAGGGAAAACACCAGTAAGATTAAAAATAATCCTCTCTGTTATCCTGAACTTTCCTAATGGCATATTCTAGAGCAGTTTATTTATTATTTGTGTATTTAGTTCATAAAAGTTACAAATTTCTGTAACTGTTTGTGTATTGTTTGTTACTTAAATTAAAATTAGCTTTCTGTTGAAAATATTTCTCCCTTTCCTCTACTATGGTATTGCATTTTTCGTGCTTGTTGTAATTCATGCTGCTGATCTTGTTTTTTTAATGTATTTTCTTCTCGATCTTCCTGTTCTTTCCTTGCCAAGTACTTGGTCCTCTGGTATATTAACCAACAATATATTATATCTGATTGTATGGCAAAGAGCTTTTTTCACTTTTAATAATTTCTACATTGGTTTATTTTCACGTACCTTCTTCAGGACTTCAAAATTTGGCACTTTCAATCTCCAGTTCATTTGCAACATTCCGCGTCTAATCCACATTTTCTAGGCTTCTAACTGATTATTTTCTTTTTCTCCAGTTTGCCAACTATGGTTTCCCTATAATAATCTAGACCAGCGTTTCTCAAACTATGGTCCGCGGACCACCTGTGGTCCTCGAGGTCTGCCCTTGTGGTCCTTCAAAAAAGACAGAAGAAGAAAAAAAATTCAAACGAATTGCCTATTACATTATAGCTGAAAATCTCAGACATTGGAAATTACACATGGGAATCGCTTTCCCTTTTTCTCCCAGTACTGACATTTTATGAAATTGATAACCTTCCCGTCTATCGACTTCCCACTCTACTCTCAGCAACAAAAGAGGGATTTAAAGCACTATGAACGTGGTATTTCTCGCCATCTTTTCCCTGCACTTCTGGTGCTGCACCTGTAACCCAGCCAGGGACCACCCGAATTCATTATAGAGGACCAGAGTACCGAAACTTTTCATGTATTTTATTTTTATTTTATCGGATTATTTTACGACGCTATATCAACATGTAGGTTATTTAGCGTCTGAATGAAATGAAGGTGATAATGAGTCCGTGGTCCAGCACCGAAAGTCACCCAGCATTTGCTCGTATTGGGTTGAGGGAAAACCCCGGAAAAAATCTCAACCAGGTAACTTGCCCCGACCGGGATTCGAACCTGGGCCACCTGGTTTCGCGGCCAGACGCGCTGACCGTTACTCCACAGGTGTGGACTTTTTCATATATTTATGACTTTAAATCTTCCTTATGTGGTACACACTAGTAGTTGTCTATATCTCTGTTAAATAGTGCCCATTATAGGCTACATAATGAAAAACTGGCTTCGATCCGGATTTCTGAAAAGATAGGAACTTGATGATAAGGTTCATTTAGGCACTGCTAATAGTTCAGCAGCTGTGTGTCAAAATATTAATATCAATGATTCTAGTGCCATTAAAGAAATATCTAGTCATTCAAATATACAGTAGGCCTAGAACAACTGTGTAAATATCGACAGGTTCATTCATCTCACTAATGTGAGTACCAACATTTATTTATTTATTTATTTATTTATTTATTTATTTATTTATTTATTTATTTATTTATTTTATAAGTTAAAGATTTTCCAAACTCTAATAGCTTTCAATTATTTAAAAAACGAAAATAAATGTTCCTCTATTAACATTAACTTAATTAGCTAATGTTAATATAAAATAAATTGAATTAAATTGATTTTAATTAATTAATTCTAATTTAAAATATAAGTATACTGGTATTAATTATGTTGCAAAAATTATAAATTTACTTTCGAAGGGAACAAGAGTAAGGTGGTCCGGGGAACTGTTCTGACTTAGAAAAGTGGTCCCCACTTCAAAAACGTTTGAGAAACGCTGATCTAGACTGTACTCGAGATTAAGTTATAAGTAATAAACGTTTTCCTTATTTAAATTTAAATGGCGGCACGCAAGAAACATTTTTTCTTCTGATATAGGTTTCTTAAGCTAACGGAGTACTTCTTTTAATTCTGTTATTATTCGTAACGAAACGGTAGAGATAAAACTGATCGATCCCTACTATTTTAACATTTTCAATTTTTATTATGGAATACGATTTGGTGTCTTACTCACTATTGATAATTGATCTTCTTAGTATTTAACCTTCAAATATAGAAGATGCCATATTTTATGAAACGAATAATGATAAAGTAGAAATGCTTTGAGTGTCAGTAGCATGAATGTAAAGAATAAGAGTAGAAATCAATTATAAAAAGAGGCGGACAACAAGAAGGGACAGCAGAACAGGAGGCTAAGTAGGAAGGGAACTAAAAAAACAGACGGAAAAAAGGACGGAGAGGAACAGGCTAAGGGGAATAATAGGTAAAATAAAAAAATAACAACAGGGAAATAAATGTGAGAGATAAAGAAAAAAGAATTACACTACAAATAAGGAGAAAATGAAGAAGAATGTCAGCTTTTATGTGCCTCAGATTCCATTTTCTAAAGCACACCAACTGTAAATACATCCGTGACGGTTTTATGCATAATAAATTGTTATGCTTCCAATTGTAAGGCTTGGAGAACGAGTACATAAGCCATAGTAAATTGCAGAGCACCCATATATAAGCATGCCCCTACTCATTCATTTGAATTATCAAATAACGTTTACCAGACACGTAAAGTTCCTCGGCCCGGAAACTGATACAGAGATAAGCTGCCCTGGATACAGAATCTCGTAGCACAGACGGACTGGCCTTTGAGTAAAGGACGGGCTTTGTGTACGGGAGAGAACCTATTCTGGTACGGGACCAACTACGCAAGAGCAAGAGCGGGATGTTATTCGTTTTCAGCTTACACATGGACGATGAAATAATTGCACATACGTTTGCATATATCCTGTGTACTGCGTATGTATGTATGAGCTATTCCATCTCAAATCGACCGAAATATAGAGAAAATTGACCTTACAATTACTAAATAAAATAAAACTTTTTTTTACGTAGAGAACTGTGATACAATGCTTCGTGCAAAGTTTGAGGCATCAGAACTTCATAGTGTTTAAATTAAAAATATTTAAATTTATCGTATTTTCATAAAATTAACAATTTTAAACTGTTGCAGCTCCGAAACCCTTTCACCCAATGATCAAAATCATGGTTTCTTTTGATGCTGAGAAATTAAAGTTTATATTGACATATAAAGAGATTTTCTTACTTTTTATGGAAATGGAGAAATTTAGATTTTTCCTCATTAAGACCCCTTTGCCAAGGAAATTTTTTTAAAAATATATAGTTAGATTCCGCATTGAAAGTACAAATAAACACATATTTTTTACTGATGGCACGTTTATAAGAAAACATTGAAAATATCAAATAAAGACAATAAATAGTACGCGCGTGAACTAACTAGCTGACTGTGAGGCGGAAGCTAGCCGAGGTAAGCAAGGCCAGGAGACATAAACACGTGATGTGTCGTCTAGCAGTCATGACTGTGCTAGCTTTATCACAGGTTTTCATAAACACAGGAGTAAAATAACGCCCAACGCTCGCTTATCTTCAGCTCTCGGCCAGTGCGTGCGGTACTGCGCCGTTCAAGTCTAGGTGTATGAAAATAATTTATTTAATACACTCGAAACTTATTGCCGTACCACTAAGCAAACAATGCCGAATCCCTCTTAATAATGCCAGGTTTTTTCTCAATATTTTTTTACATTTTCACAAAATAGCAAAAAGCCTAAAAGTAAGTAAAATCAGGTTATCTGTCTTTCTGTGTACAATAAAAGTAAGTATTACTTCTTAACATAACCTATCAAATGTCAGCTTCAAAATGAGCTCCCGTTCAATGTTCTGCAGTAAATGGTTCCAGAGTTCTGAGCGCTGAAAGAGGCTTGTTTTTATAAAATACGCTAAATTTGTCGCTCAACAATACGAAAACCGTTTGACTTTCGATAGTATATTTTTGAAAATTCACTCTCCTCAGCACCTTGTATAAGTAGGGAAAAAATTAGAGTATAAAAATGCGAGGTTCTTTACTGATCGATTTCATATTAAATAACCCTAAGGAAATCAGTGTGCAAACAGTAAGCGGGTATCATGCGTGTAGACGAAATGTGATACGAAGAACAGCATTTTTAAAAGCGTAGATATCCGTGGTTCTTTTCTACATTGCTTTTGTAAAAATATAAGTAATAGTTAAATATGACACGATTGAAATTAGTAACTTAACATAAATAAACAACGTTCTCTCAAAAAGTACAATGCTACATTACAACAAAACAGGCACTTGATAACAACACTGTGTTCAACATTCAGTTATATAAGTACTGTATTTGTATTACCTAACACACCAAAGCGGGTGTCGTGATTACATCGTGTAATCAAAGACATTCAAACGGGTACGAGGAGTTTCCTGTACATTGCTGTGTTTTATTTACGTACTGAAGGAATGCAGTGGCGGTATCATGTCTCTCCACAAACTCTATCTCTACAAGCAGTAAGAGGTATTTTCGTAAAGAATGAGAAGGGGAACCTTTTTGTTGTTCTGTCAGACAAAATGTAATATGTTTACTTTGCTCAACGGTGCAATTTGGAGTACGGTATATAGAAACATTAATTATTGACACCCTGAATAAGGTATTATTATTATTATTATTATTATTATTATTATTATTATTATTATTATTACTGACCACTAAGTGAGTGTTTTTATAATTCTTCTGTACGTGCAAGAATATTGATATTTTTAGATCTTCTCCCTAGAAGGATAAAATTATTATTTTTTATCTTAATTTTAATCTTCTTAATCTTTAGATGAGGATAACTATTTATTAGTTATTCATTTAATAATATTGTAGAAAAACTGATTCAATATTGTGTGTCAACGAACTGTTAAACGCCAGTAATTGACATGTCTTAAATCATAGCCAGAAGACAAAGATGAGATAAATAAATGTAAAGAAGTCAGCTACCTAATGGGGTATGAAATATCTCGTGCTTTAAAATCTTTTAATAGAACAGAATTTCCCAAAAGAGTAATGATTGAAATATCTTAAATAACTTGTCCATAAGAAGTTTTTAATTTTGAAAAACTGCGAATTTCTCGACCATGTATCAAGAGAAGAATTTAGAAAATTCCTGATTATATTCAAGAGGAAGGTTAAAAAACGAAGCAAGAGAAATCGTATATTATTCACTGGCTCTTGATGACAGCAGTGACATTACTGATACAGCAAAGCTTGAGATTTTTATCCGCGGGATTGATCAAGATGTTATTACAGGAACCACCACTGGTTGTAGTTTTCATGCCAAGTACCCTTACTCCATAGGCTGTCTGTCGCATGTAATCACTGCAGCTCGAGTTTAGTCACCGCCGAGCTAACATCTGAATTATGTTTTCCCACCGATTTCGATAACAGTAATAACGATAAACAGTAACAGTTCTTTTGTAAGCACGAGATTTTAATGTATACTATGAAGAAAAGCTACACGCTGCGAAGTGTCATACACGTCTCTGGTTTCATCAAGAAATAGTGAGAAACAAATTGATTCTTTAATTTTTTCTTCAGTATCCCCTGCTAATTCTTGTACCCTCTTGGCTACAGTGTTTCTGGATAGATATATATTTATTCATTTTTTCTTATATCATTGGGAGTATCTCAGCTGCAGCATCTAGAATACAACTCTTAATGAAAATTCCATCAGAGAAGGGATAACACGTCTTTACAATATTATGAACAGGCTTCGGCCTAGGGACACAGAGTAACCAGTATGAGGTTTAAAGTAGGCCTACACGGAGTATAATTGACGTCATGACTCGTGTGGGGTGACTGCAACAGCACAGGTGGGTCCGTAATGTGTTGTTGTTTATTTACATTTCTGGCTTTGAGCCAGAGGCCGTTTTAGGGTCCTATATGCGCATTGTACATAAATAATAATAATAATAATAATAATAATAATAATAATAATAATAATAATAATAAATATATATATATTTACATATATGACACTATTTCTGGCATAAGTGCCAGTAGGTGTGTGAGTGCAGTGACTGATTCCTTTTATTTTGGTTTAGGCCTAATTTGTTAATTGCGATATTTAAGGAATGGTGAACGGGACAAGAGTTCGGGGTTAAAGATATCAGCTGATAGACAACGTTAAGGTATTATATGGGGAGATTAAGAGGAAAGCAAGAAATTGGGAGGAAAGAGAAATGCTGGGTTTGCAGTTAAAGACCTGCTCTTGGGCAGAACACTGTGCATACATGCATGCATACATACATACATACATACATACATACATACATACATACATACATACATACATACATACATACATACATACATACATACATATATATATATATATATATATATTTTTGTTGTTGAGATTTTTAAGTTTCCCCTTCCCGTGGCAGAAGCATCTGAAAATGGTTATGGAGACTTTCATGGTATAGTGTTATTTTATTGATCTGCCTCTCTGTTGCTGTCGTGTGTCCTCTCAGACAGTATTCAAATTTCCAACACGTATTTGCGGTTTTGTTTGTGTGTTTTAGTTTGGTGGTTGGGGCTGGTGGTAGTTGTAGAGGAGTTTCTCCAGTGTTGTTCTGTTGTTTGTGTTCGGTGGATTTGCGAAGATGTGTTGTGTATATACGCGATTTACTGCCGAATGTGTGTATTTCCTGTTTATGATGTTTAGATGTGTGAAGAGTGGCTTCGTTTTTGTCGTAGTGTAAACTGTGTTGTTTCTGGTGCGTCTGTGCAGGTGGAAGAATTGGCGGAGAATGCATTACCGTTGTGTGTATTGCTGCTTGGCTACGGTACGTGTAACAGGCTTCGGCGTAGAGACACCTGATTGAAGGTTACAACTCACGTTAATACTTTAATGGTAGACATTTATTGTCTACGCTAGGAATGTACTGTATATACTGCATCTCTACAGAGTGAAATATATTTTGTGCCGTACTATGACGGACTGTTTACATGTTGAGACACGAAGTAACGACGCGCTCCATCTCCCAATGCACTCGACCAACACAAAACTATCGTCCGTGCGTTCTGAACTTCATGCGTTTCTGTGCTCAGGACCGAAGCCTGATTATGAGACTAAGACACGTCCTAGCTAACTAATAATGCCATAATCTACAGTTTTCATCAGATATTGCAGTCTAATTTCCATAGAAAACTGTTATGAGATGATGATTGATAGTTAAAAATTGGAAATGAAAATTATAAAAATTCGTAATTAATTTCATATAATAATAACATCAAAAGACAATTCTTTGTTAAGTTCCAGTTTGTGGTCATCTTCAATATTTCTATGCTATTTTTCGTAGTGTCTTTCCGCGTTAATTTTAGTGATGATACGCCTTATATTTTTTTTCATATTATGCACTTTGCGTTCCCACCACTTTTTTTTACTGAAAAATAAATCTTCATTCTGTGTTAAATTTACTATATGTTCTCTTCGTACGCTTTGCACACTCCTGGCCTACAGCTTCCACTAACCCCTATTGGTAGACTAGCCCCCATTCGCTTAGTATGTTCTTATCTAATCTTCCGAGGAGAGCTACGCGCACACTGAGATCCAAAGCTCGCGCTTGCGCCTGTGGCCATCAATTGATAGGACTGACATAGTGGGTAAAAACCGACTAGTCTTCTGATTGCGTGATGCCACTTGTGTGAATTTATATGTATGACGTTTCTTGGTAGGCTTAAAAGAATTTATTATCTTTGTATTATTTTTGCAGAAAAATTAATATGTACAGGCTATTATTATTAAAGTACCGTACCTAACATTAGAGTACGATGAAAGAGTAATGGAACGGAGAAAAATTCTCTCCGGCGCCGGGATAAAGCATTAGCACGTAGAGCTGAAAACCCGGGTTCAAATCCCGGCGCCGGAGAGAATTTTTCTCAGTTCCAATACTCTTTCATCGTATGATGAAGCAGAATATCTGCATGGAAATATCATATGTACTTCGGTACATTATAATAATATATATGATATGCGTAAATCACTTCGTGATTTAAGACGGCGCTTATTCCGTCGGATCCCGGCCAACTAGTCACACATAACTAGTGCACCTCAGCACAGGTGTGGACTTCGGTCCTACGTTCATAGACATCTATGACGTTGTGCAGAGGGCGGCGACTAGAGGGAACCCAAGAGTTGGAACTTAAATTGAGACGATTCTGTCCGACGCCGGGGTGGATATCCGGTGTGGCTTAGTGGATAAAGCATCAGCACGTAGAGCTGAAAACCCGGGTTCAAATGCCGGCGCCGGAGAGAATTTTTCTCCGTTCCATTACTCTTTCATCGTATGATGAAGCAGAATATCTGCATGGAAATATCATACGTACTTCGGTAAATTAAAATAATATAACATTACTGTGACAAAATATATTAAATATTATTTTGAATAAGAAACATCGAAATGGTAAAATTTGAAAATGAAATATGTAATTTGTGATACAGAAGAACTTTTTATTCTTGTTTAATTATATAATTCAATATTCAATAGTTCATATATATATATATATATATATATATATATATATATATATATATATATATATTTGGTTTGTGGGCCTTTCGTCCACCACATTCTGTCCACAATTTGTTTCCTCCATTACCTTTCATCCACTCACTTTCGTCCACGTTCTTTTGTAGACAACCGATTGATCCATACAATTTACGTCCATCCACACATTTTGTCCACACCTTTTATGTCCATAACCTTTCGTCTATCTTAGATTACATATTTGTGTTTCCTCCCTACAATTAACAGAAAGTACTGTCATCATTGGCATCTGTTTCTTTGATACGTTTCATTTTCCTTTGGATATTATAAAGTATGAATATACTGTATATATTTTCAATTTTGAATATTGAAAATTATGGCAGAGATTGTATTTACACATCGGAGGCAACCAATGTTACATTATAATATTCAATTGTTGTGAGGACACAAGTGAGTCCGAGCACCATTAAGTCAGACATACGTCAATAATTATGAACGAATCAGGGAAATGGTTACACAGTATGAAGACTACAAGAACGACCGCCGGTTGGAAACATACCTGAGAGGAATTTCATATAGATTAAAAATTAAAATTTAATTAACCCTGATGAAGAAAGATGTTCAGGAAGAAGAAAATGATGACTAATCATGTTTATAATAAAACAGCATGTACATAAATAACACATACAAATTTAAATAAATTACATTTTCACCAAATGAAATACGTTTCATATCATCTACGTTTTTGCCATAGTGGACGAAAACATACTGGACCAACCATGAAAATGGACTAAATGGTTAATGGACAAAAAATAATGGGCGGATCATGCAGTCAAAAACCAGTGCAGTCAAATTTAGTACACACAATAGTGCTCAGGTTTCCTACAGTATTCGATTAAATGGAACTCATCTCAAAGAATCTATAAGCACAAAGTTTCTTGGTTTAGAATTGGATAATCACTTGAACTGGAAAACGCATATAGAATGTATTACTCGTAAATTGAGCTCTGCCTGTTATGCATTAAGATCCTTATCTACTATTGGTGATATAAACTAACTTAAAATGTCATACTTTGCATATTTTCACTCTGTAATGAAATATGGATTAATATTCTGGGGTAACTCGTCTGAAGCTAAACACGTTTTTGTTTTACAAAAGAAAGCTATAAGAATAATGACCGGTGTGCATAAAAGGACCTCATGTAAAAATATTTTCCGAAACTTAGAAATCTTAACTTTACCTTGTGAATACATTCTTTCCCTAATGATGCTGTATATTAAGAACCAAGATAAATTCAGTACTAATCAAGACATTCATCATTTTAATACAAGACATAAATCAGATCTTCATCTACCCTCTGTTAGTCTAAGCTGTTTTAAAAAAGGAGTTCGCTATTCATGTATAACAGTCTTCAATGCACTGCCTAATTATCTTAAAGATTTGAAGAACAACGAGAAAAGGTTCAGAAAAGAATTAACCAAATTTCTACATACTCATACCTTCTACACAATTGATGAATTGTTTATGCTTGTGAATTGAATTATTCTACTTAAATGGCATGTACAATTTTATATAGCTCAACTAAAATATGTTTTTATATTGACTTAATCTGTTTACTATGTATTTTATTTTTTGTTTAGCATAACTGATGAATTGTATGTACTGTAAATTGAATAGTATACTGTATAGGTCAACTGATGAATTGTTTAAGCTTATAAATTGAATTAATCTACTTCATATGAATTGTATAGCTTAACGAAAATAAGTTTGTAAATTGAACTAATTTGATTGTATATGTTTGTATAGTTTGGCTGATGAATTGTATATGTTCTTAAAATGATTACTAGTCTGTGTAGCTCTACTGATGAATTGTATATAGACCTACTGTAAATTGAATGGTAATATGTATAGCTCAACTGATGAATTGTTTATGATTATAAATTGAATTAATCTACTTGATATTAATTGCACAAATTTGTATAGCTTAATGAAAGTATGCTACTTTGTATTGTATATATTTGTATAGTTTTGGCCGATGAATTGTATATGCTTTAAATTGAATAGTAATCTATATAGCTCTACTGATAAATTGTTTGTGTTTGTAATTTGAAGTAGTTTGCATGATATGTATTATCAATTTCTGTATATCACAACTGGTTGAATTGTTTATGCCTTAAATTTAATTAAATTGTTTTGTATTATAATATAGTTCAACTTATGAATGATCGTTTGCGTTTGTAAATTTAATAATCTGATTGGCTATGTATTGTATACTTTTAGTAGAGCCATCGATGTAGCTCAGTCGACAGACTCGCTGGGCTGCTGATCCGGAGCTGCGTCCGGGCTTGGGTTGGATCCCCCTTTGGACTTTGGTTTCTTCGGAGGTTTTCCCCAGCCGTGGGACTGAAGCCGGATGGTCTATGGCGAGTCCTTGGCATCAACCCCTTTGATTTGATTACCCCCTTTGATTTGATTACCTGGTTGGGTTTTTCCGAGGTTTCCCCCACCGAAAAGGCAAATGCAGGGTAATATTTTGGCGAATCCTCGGACCTCATCTCATCTCACTACATCTCGCCAAAATGTAAAAAAAATGTAAAAAAAAATTGTACAAAATTGTAAAAATTGTAGAAAATTACTAAATTGTAAAACTATAAAAATTTGTAAAAATTGTAATTGTAATATTGTAAAATGTTGACATGTTCCACGTCTTAAAGCTTCATTGCTCATGTAAGATCTATGGAATAAAATAAATGAATGAATGAATGAATGAATGAATGAATGAATGAATGAATGAATGAATGAAAAAATGAAATGGACAAATGTGTCGGTAAACAAAAGAAAAAGTGGACGAAACGTAGTGGACCGAAGGCTCTCTAACGATTTATTTATTCACTTATTCACTCAATCACTCACTCATTTACTAATTTATTTATTTATTTACTAATTTATTTACTTATTTATTTACTTACTTACTTAGTGTACGTATTTACTTATTTATTTACTTACTTACTGTATTTATTTATTTATTTATTTATTTATTTATTTATTTATTTACTTATTTACTTATTTACTTACTTACCTACCTACCTACTTACCTATCTACCTACCTATACTGTTTTCGCTGTAAGAAAAATCCTAATGTAAACATAAGCACGTTGCTGTCATACCCGTGATTGGCTCCCAGCCGAAACACATGACGTAGGAAAATATAGTTCGTATTTGGAAACCATAATCTTGTATTATTCGAAAATAAAAAATTGAAGTCTAGTTGTTAAATATGATGAAATATATAACTTCACTCATATGTAAAACACTATGTAAAAGAAAAGCTACTTTTATATTTTGTTATATACTATGAACGCGGATGAATACCAACAGTAATACCGAGGCAGTCTGTTCTTGTAACAAGCTGGCGTCACTTGAGCTCGTAGAGCTTTTTCATTCTCAGTGTGTGTTTATTAAACACAGGAGTGGAAACCCTCTCAAAAGCGAAGAAAAACAAATAGTCTTAAATGTATATAATAAGTAAAGTGTGTTTTAATTACAGTAATTATAAATTAAATGTTTCCGAAGCAAACGAATGCCTAGTAGTGAGGTTAGGCCTACTTGACGAGTAGCGGGAAATGTTTAACATGAAATAGAATGTACAACAGTAGGCGGGAACACGTACTGAGAATCTATGGCGCCAAACAGTGGCCAATGAAGCCTCACTTCAGTCACGTGCTATTGTTTATATTAGGATTTTTCTTACAGCGAAAAGATTATACCTATCTACCTATTTATTTATTTATTTATTTATTTATTTATTTATTTATTTATTTATTTATTTATTTATTTATACAACATTACTTTTGAGATTAAGTTCAAGTATATAATATTGCTTATGGAATATTTCATTAACTTTTGTGAAAAATATTGTGAAACATGGCTATAGCGAATATTGTTTGACAAATTTACTTCTATTAACAGACTACTGATATAAAGCCTCTAGCTTATGTAAGGCATTTAATTCCTGAAGTTTCATGAAATGTAATGTGAGTTACAGTGTCTTAACCAAGCGTTGTGTCACAGCTCAATACAACTGCATGCAGACACGCTGTACTACGATAATCACGTGAATCAACAACCCTCTTGTTGCGATTATGCCAATTAAATCCACCCTGATCTCACTTTAATTCCGCCATAACAATAACACGATTACCTACTGGTCTGCGCCATCTCAAGCGGAGCACACATTCGGCCACAGACCAACACAGACTGTTCTACTACGTGCATGATTTGATGCAGGAATATTTCTGACGAAGCACTGAATTTATCGCAGGATTTTCTGTGATTGGTGTAATTTGATTCCGCTGTTCCGAACTCCGCCCATAGATGCAAAATATAAGCAAAGCTAATGAAATGGAATAGTTGTTTACAAAATATTCGTCTGTTATCGTCGTATGTGTACCATTTCATGATATTGTCCTATAAACAATATTCTTGTAGAAGTCATACCATTATCTGTGAACTTCGGACTGGCGGATCTAGGTCACATACAAAAGTATAAACATGGATAAATATATAATAGGATGCGAAACTGCGGTCAGCACCATCTGGCCGCGGGGGGCTGAAATAAGATGATCAGCGCCCAACGTCGTAGGTGGTGAACATTAGAACTACGTGTTGGGTACATTACCCAGAGTTCTCTATTTAGCCGTTCGAGATATAGCTGGAGGACCTAGATGGCAGACAGAAACTTGCTAAGTGAACATAAAGTGATACGTGTGTGTAAAAGCAGTGTATGTTAAACAGTGATGTTTATGGACGTTGTAAAAATAGTGTTGTTGAATGTATTATAAAGTAATAGTAATATAATAAATTGAACTATCTAAGTAGTTCTTGCAGACTTTTCCATTGCGCTGTACAATAAATACCCAAAGAATACAATCCCAATTATCTAACCTTTTCCTTTATTTCTTGTCTCTGTCTGGTTATATTTTAATCGGGTAGTGTAAAACACATCGTCTCTTTTGTCTTCCTGTTGGCTCCGGTAAGAATTTTCAGTAGAAGATGCTGTGAGGAATAAAAATGTAAATGTTTTATTTTAAATTGGGTTAGTTTTGAATATCGATGTGGGTGGGAGGGGAGGGAAAACTTTCTGCACAGTTTAACATTTTCGTCACCAGGTGCGCTAATTACTCTTTTCGCTACTTGGTGCGCTGTTACATGTAATAACGCCCCTCCCCCAAACAGATGGCAGCAAGGTCAATTTCTACAACAGCGCCTCTAGTATGTGTTACGGGAAACTCAGTAAGTTTCGCATCCTATTATATATTCATCCATGGTATAAAACATGCAAGAGTCACTGAACTGAAAACTGTAAACCGAAGCACTGGTAATTCTGGTTGTCTCAGCTGACTTTAGTCCAGGAGAATAGGCCAGGATTGGGGTAAGCACACGTGGAAAATGCAATCGATTACTTAACCTTGAGCCGCCAGTTCGAAATGCACAGATAATAGTTGACGCCATAGACTTGCCCATTATTCTGTCAATTTTTTTTTTATTTTTAATGTTCTATAAAGATTTTAATGTCGAGACACATATGGCTTTTGTGGATTTCAAGAAAGCCTTTGATCAAGTAGACAGGTCAAAGTTATTTCAAATTTTAGTAGACGACAATGTTCCACAACAGTTTATCCACAATATTCATAACATATATACGGTAACTTAAATAAAATAGCAATTAAAGAAGATGGCAAGCTATCATCTTGGACACCCGTCAATATTGGTGTAAGACAAGGATGTGGATTATCATCCATTCTCTTTATTATTTATATGAACCGAATAATTAAAGAGTGGAAGCAAACTCGCCATGGATATATACAAATTAAGAGATACCTTAAATTTGATTCAATTCTCTTTGCAGATGATTTGGTATTATTAGCACTTTCAGAAGACGACCTCCAAAGGTCAATATATAATTTGCAGCAAGTAGCAGCCATATACAATATGGAAATTCCAACAGATAAAACAAAAATTATGGCATTCTGTGGGAAATACCTAATACAAAGTAAAATTTGTCTCGATAATAAAATATTAGAAAGATGTAATAGTTTCCCATATTTAGGTTACAATTTTCCATTTTTTAAGAATTGGACATATCACATAAAATTAATAAATACACAAAGGCTATGGGCATTACAAATAGTGTGATGAAACCATCCTTGGTTCAGAAACACGCCCGCATACGTCTCTACAACACATTGCTACGACCGATGCTCAGCTATGGACACTGAGGAAAGCAGATAAAAGCAGAATAACGGCTTGTGAAATGCGATTCACGCGAAGAACAGCGGGCTATACAGTGGCGGCTCCTGCATATTTTTTAAGAGGAGGAAAGAAGTTAACAGCTCGAAATTACACGTTCTTGAATGAAACATGCTACAAATTAGCCTACATGCATACATGTAAGACCAGGTAGTGTTGGGGTTGGCCTTCCCTTCTGTATAGCAATAATCTGTTTTTGTAAACTGAGTTTCCTATATTGTCCAAAATATATTATGTTTTCACTTCCATTCATTGTTGAATAATTGCGCAAATTAACAATTACAAGGAAATTCACAACCTCGTAACATTTTTCGAGCACACTACAGCATCACAAGTGTTGGAAGAGACCAGCTACCAACTCGTAACTGGAACCGTTTTACGGAAATGTAAATGGGAATGGGAAATAATCTGAGGAAAGCGAGAACTCTGCATCCACCCACGTGGTCTGTGTTGTCACATGTACATTTTACAAGTTCAGTATCACATGCTTTTGAAGAATGTCAGTTCTTATAAAGTCATGCTATCATTATTGTTCAAAGCTGCCGGTGGCCGATTAATGTTTTATGTTAAAAATGATGTAGTTTGGAGTACTTATTTTCAGTTTCAAATATATTTGTACAAAACTGACAACTTGGCTGTTGCCCTATCTAGTAAACAATGAATAGAAGTGAATTTCAGGGGCCAACTACGTAGAACTACTTCCTCTTTGTTTTACATAAACCCGACTTTAACTTTGAAATATCCACGAAAGTTTCAAACAATGAATAGTAGCCTATATAAAGTGCAATGAATAATATTTTTTATTTATAATTTTAAAAAAGTTTACATGGTGTCTTTCATAGCGTTGCGTTAAAACTGTTTTTGTTATGTCTCCTCCTAGATGTGTTACAGTCCAGTTGAATGTAACATCGTTAGGGGCAGGGGTAGCGAGCTTGCTGCACGGCCAGTCGGTTTCTATTTCCCTCCCATGCGCTGATTCAGAGGAGGATCTCTTCCCTCTCCGTTCATTTACTTGCTTTAAAACTCTGCTTCTTTCTCTGGCCACTAGTGCGCTGTTGTCTATGTGTGTTAACTGCAGTAGAGGAGGAATGGAGTGCCTTTCCTCTACACAGACAATCTCGCATCTTTCTCACAGTTTTCTACATTACATGAGCGCACGTCTTTTAAAACTCGATCAACAAAGGTTTTCTTACAGCTGTGAACTTAAAAATTATCGAATCTTCCTCGAATTTCAAGGCACATATTTTATTTGATATTTAATTTCAAAAGAAGAAAATGTGAGAAGGGCGTTCCTCCCTTCCCTCCCCCGAGGAACCGCCACTGGGGCTATACTAAATGGGATCTGAAAAGAAATTGTGTAATTTTAAAGGAACTAAAAACTCAACCAGTTTTAGATTACATTGTTCAATATCAGTCTAATTGGAAACATCATTTGGAAAGAATGAGTAATAGTAGACTCCCAAAGGCAATTTATAATTATGTACTACATGGCCAAAGATCTGTGGGTCGCCCTGCTAAGAGATGGCGTGAAAATTTTATGTGAGACCGTAACAGGCGTTATGGCCTAACACTTGTCAGGCAGAAGAAGAAGAAGAAGAAGAAGAAGAAGAAGAAGAAGAAGATGTTCTATAAATTTCGACAACGAAGTTTGCAATACGTGTGCATATTTAGTAGTTCGTTAGGCAGAGTACAACAGTTTTTGCGTCTCCAAAATTGTGTACTAGAAAACACGGTACTGTAAATGAACGTGTAGCAACGTGATGGTGTCAGCAATTGCACAATGCAAATTCAACTCAAACCACCCTACGCACGACTTGTGTATCTAGGTATACACTGGAAACATGCGCAGAAATTTAAGACATGTCAATTAACAATAATTACTCGAAAGTAATCAGACGAACTTCGCTCTTTAGAAGATGTAATACTGTACAATCAGCCACAGGCAAATCTGTACTCACGATGACATCACTGAACGCAAGCCGCAATATATACTGTATGACGTAATATCAATCGAGGCGTATACATCACTCCGTTCCGATCCCAGTGACGGACTCTGAACACAAGCATTTTATGTAAACTACACGTTAATGATTTGTAGATGGACAAATCATATTTTATTTCATCTTAATTTTTACTTGCCACAACAACGTAGGAAAATATGTCACAATTTGCCACTCTTAATAATTCAAACTCGTAAATTTTCGTCTGTTAATCTCGATCTTCGTTTAGATTTTACAAAATTTCATTCACACAACAATATTATTCGGAAATACAAAGTGACCCAAAAATGTATACACTCTTTAATATCTCATAACTAACTCGTTAATATTTTTTCATGTGTGACCGCTTAAAATAATGACTGAAGTCAAACTAAACATTGAGGAAAGAAAATTCATTCTAAAGTGCTACTGAAAGACGGAGAACATAAGTGAAGTGCAAAGACGGTTTAGAATGGAGTTTCAACGAGATGCACCAACGCGACTCACAATTGCTCGTTTGCGAGATAAGTTTGAAGATGAAGGAACTGTTCAGAATGTCCATAAGAACAATTCCGGAATACCACGAACATCCATCAGTCACGCAAGAGAAAGAGAAGTCATCGAATGGTTTCAGCAATCTCCTAGAAAACCTGTTCGGCAAGCGACTCGTGAGACAGGACTTTCAAAATCGAGTGTCCATCGCGTTTTGAAGCGTGCTCAATGGAAAAGTTTTATTCCTAGATTCGTCCCCGCTCTCAATGAAGATGATTATGACCGGAGAATTGAATTTTGTGAATGGTACCAAGCAAAATATGCGGAGGACAATCAATTTCCATACAAGATTGTTTGGAGTGATGAGGCCACGTTTAAGTTAAATGGCTCAATTAATCGTCACAATTGCACCTACTGGGCAGCTAACAATCCTCATGTGACAGTGGAACACCATGTGAACTTACCAGGAGTTACAGTGTGGTGTGGTTTGTCAGCATTTGGTTTAATTGGACCTTTCTTTTTTGATGATACCGTGACTGATGCAATTTACCTCAACTTGCTACAAGAATCCGCCATGCTAAGCATTCAAGAGATATTTAGGAATGAAGAATGGTACTTCCAACAAGATGGAGCACCACCATCGAGACATGAGGGCCTATCTTAACGGCCACCTGCAGAACAGATGGATAGGACAAAGAGGTAGTACCGAGTACTCCCCTCGCTCACCGAATTTGTCTCCGATGAACTTTTTCTGTGGGGACATGTCAAGCAGAATATTTATAGTACACACCCAGCTAAAATCGATGAGTTGAGAGCAGCCATTGAAAGAGAATGTGCCCAAATATCAATGGAAATGATTAGGAATGTTTTGGATTTCATCGGTCAGCATTAATAGCTGTCTCTAGACCACGATGGCCAACAATTTGAACACTTTCAATAAATGGCTGGTTTCTACATTGGTTCACATTACTTTTAATTTTGAAACTTTTCTGTATCATAATAATTTTTAACGTTATAGTCATTCAAAGAGTGTACACATTTTATTGGGACACTCTGTATACTTAATGTAGCCATATAGGGTAGCGGCAGGCGACCAAAAATAGACCTATAGATATTTTTATATGAAGAGCATTTTAAATAAATCTAAGCCAGTCTATTGTGTTATAGCCTACACTGAAAAAAATTTATTTCCTACTTATGACCAGCTTCTGTTACTATAGATATAAACTGCTTTATATTCGGATTCTTTTCTTATATATATTTTCTTCATGCTTGGAACAACTCTTACCCTATTGTACTTCCTTGAAGTGGAATGATATCGAGCAAATATTCTTATATGGAGAGATTCTACGCAATCCGCGGATGAAAATTACCAATTCTACTGTATCAATATCTGTTTTTTTTTTACCTAACGCGAGCAAATAGACTACAAAAGGTTACTGATACACGTTTGATTATATTTTTCGTTCAGCTAGCGTTTCAATGTCCATTGTCCTCCTTTGTATTGTCTATGTGAATTTAATACTATAAAAAATATCAGATTATTCGGGACAAATAATGTTAGCAACTTTATTCAATCATGTTTTAATAAACACTCCTTCACTATTGTACTTCAGTAATTTTGGGATTTTCAAAACAATAACGTAACTGGCATCGAGTTTTCTTTCACTCATGCAATATCTTGTTCCATCATATTTTAGTACCGAAATTATTATTTAAATTTCGTTTTTTAAAGTTGAAATTGTTTCGCCCCATCCAACCGTAATAAAAGAAAGTTATTTCCATCCTTATTCTTTACTATATGCATTTCCGTTTACAATTATATTACATAGTAGTGGCTTGTGCAGCAAATGCTGCAAACTAAGTTCATTCGACGTTCAAATAAAGATTTTTCTGATTTATTTTCAATGAAGAATACCAGACATTCTGAAAGTTTTTTGCTTCCATAATAATGAAAGATACTCTCCCTCGAGCCAATACTGAAGAGAACCACGCACATGAATATCTACACTACACCGCCATTAAATATATGAAAAAGTCACAACCACACTTGATTAATAACTATAAAAATATTTGATTTTTAATAATATTATTATTTTACGTAAGTTTTATAGCTTTCAGTAACATATTCTATATATACTATATATCCGCCACTCAGTAAAATATAGAAATCAAAATCTACATCTACTTATATAACCCCAAAACGTTTCAATTTCATATCATCAGTATAGCATTAATATGTATAATTAATGAAAAATAGTCACATAATGGCATTAACTACAATAATATTTCATTTCTAATGGTAATAATGTCATCAAACCACCTCACGTTTTGTAGTTCTTAATATCCAATACACAGCTGTACCCAGAAAATTACACACCACAGAATGGAATCTGTAAATTATTTTCAGTAAGTTAAGTTTTTAATAACCAATTTAATTTGAGCTCTAAATATGTCAGCATTCTTGCAGATCATGGCCTTCGTGTAATATTGTTTACTGTAGTGTGTGTTTTGTTTTATTCTGAAATGCAATTAGCTAGTTCTCAAAACTGACGACAGATGGATTTTGGAAAATAGGAAAATTATGTTGGAAAATTGACATTTTACTGAAAACTACTATTTTTCTGAAAAAAAAAACCTTTGAGTTCCAAGCTCCAAAATGAGGGGTCAATTATTAAAATCCGTTCAGCCGTTTTCCCGTAATTTCCATTACTACTTCAAATTATATATATAGATTTTCACGCTTACAATGATTTTGTGATAATCATTATAACATATGTCGTAATGTCGTCTGATGTTTCATTAATAAGTGCCTATTAGAATTTTCGAACACACGAGACATCTACATCGCCATCATATGCACAACAAATACTGTTCGCCCCATTCTTCCTTAAACATACGTTTCCGAACAGACGTTGTAGGTTTTGAGAAAGAAGCAATCTAATGGCGAAGTGCATCAACATAGGTTAAAAACGCAGTAATCATAGATTACGAAACGACGGTTAAACAGAAACCGTGGTTAAAATGTAATTTCTGTCCACCATTCATAATCACCGATTATTTAAACATGGCTAGCTGACACATCATTTAACCAGAGTAAAGTCTATGATGGTACACTGTTTCTACAAAATGACTAAAGAAAAGCATCCATTCCGCTGCAAAGATAATAGTCAACGTCTAAAAACGACTGCGCTCACTCCGTTCTACATAGAAATGAACGTGTCCCACATTTTCGCTCTGCATTTGTTTGCCTTTGGACGCTGATTGCGAGTTGCATTTCTTTGTTTTTCATTGCTGTTTGGTTAAAATTGTGCAAAATAGAAAATTGACTGCAAAAATGATTATATTCCATTATGAGGTTGAAGTATCGATAGATTTACTTACTAGATTTAAATATATTTTATAAAAAAGATTAGTAGGAATGTGTGTACGATCCAAGACCCCATTTACACCAGGAACTGTTCATTATCCTAAGATCCATCCACAACCTCTCTTTGTTTAGTCAGTGATATAGTGAAAGAGATATTCGAGTATTTCCTCTTAAAATACAGAAAATAACAGTTACATAGAATCGTAATATAAGCAGCCGGTGCATAGGAGAAATAAGCCTGTTTTTGTATTATTTCAAGTGATCCATTTGTATATTTTGATAAACGAAATCCCTCCTGAAATTTTCTGTCAGCTAATTCCTCATAAAAATTCTCTCTTTCCACTAAAGAAACTTCACGCTCATGCTCTATCCAAGTAATTCAAGTACTTTGCAATAATAATAATAATAATAATAATAATAATAATAATAATAATAATAATAATAATAATAATAATAATAATAATAATCTTCGAAATAAATATCTGTGGCTTTGGCCGCCATTTTGCTTTACTTGCTCTACTAATCACTGGTTATATCCTTTAACAGCTCGAATATGCCCGGTTAGAGATTACTGTGGTTAACCTCCTATTTAAGTCGTAACCGAGGTCGATGCACTGTAAAAATGCTTACCCAGGGGTTAGGTGGCAATTTTAACCGGTGGTTACATTAACCGACGTTGATGCACGTGGGCATAAATCTAAGCAGGGAACCCGCCAGTGATTGATACTTGCGTACTGGAGTTGTAGGGGAGTGGGATGGAAGGGTGAGGGTGAAGCGAAGATCATGGATAAATATCAACGAGCTAGAAGTAGAATATAGAGTGGCGTTCACGTCTGTATCAGCGCTCTTTGTGGTACTAGCTTGAACTACCGGCCGCCATGTTTTAACTAGTATCTCGCTATAGCAGAAGTAGGCGTATAAGCACCTGGAGATTTTTAAATTCTCTATTAAGATGCCTCTTTTGTGCTCGTCTTACAACTGTAGCAACCGAAGCGACAAAACAAAGAATATTTCATATTTCAGGCAAGTAGTCTGCCATAATTTGGTATTACTATTCATATAATAACAGTTATAACTGTTATTATAAATTGATAGAAAGATTCTGTAACATGTTCATTGTTTTTACAGATTCCCACTGAAAAATTATTTGTTGACTAAGCAGTGGGTTTCACAAATGAAGAGAGACAAATGGCTTCCCAAAGTACACTGTGTTTTGTGTTCTGCACATTTCGATACAAAATACATGGATTTTGTGAACGACAGGAAACGTTTGTTGCCCAATGCAATACCAACTATATTCAAGTTTCCAGCTCATTTGAAAAGAAAAGAGACTTATGGACCTCCACCAAAGAAGCGAAGTTTCGAAGAAGCTTTCTCTTCTGTGGCAGAGGAAAATTTAATAGAACACCACGAGAATCCAGGATTGTATAACATACTGACATGAATACGACTTCAAGCAGTCTATGTCTATCCGACGAAACTGGAGCTTACGTGTCTTCCACTGAAAGCGTGTAAAAATCAACAGGAATATGCCATGGGCTCCTTTTCCACTGGGCCCCTCAATTGTAGCTTGCTGTGTATTGCATTTACTTTTTAGTTTACCTCATGGATGTTTTTATGGTTGTAAACTGAATAATAATCTCCTTCATATGTATTATCTATTTTTGTATATCTTAGTTGATTGAATTGTTAATGATTTAAATTTAATTAATCGGCTTGCTGTGTATTCTATATTTTTGTATACCTACTGATTGAATTGTTTATGCTTTCAAACAGGTAATCTGCTTGCTGTACATTGTATGTTTTTGTATAGTTCATCTGCTTGCTATGTATTGTATATTTTTGTAGGGCCATTAACATAGCTCAGTTGGCAGACTCACTTGTCTGGTGATCTGGAGCTGTGCTTGGGCTGATTATCTGGTTGGTTATTTCAGAGGTTTTCCTTAACCGTATGGCAAATGTCAGGTAATCTATGGCGAATCCTCGGCCTCATCTCATCTCGCCAAAAAATTGTGTAACTCTAGTTCCACATCTAAAAGATTTAATGTTAATCTAGCTAACCTAAGATGTATGGAATAAAATGTTTCTGCATGGGTTTACTGACGACTATTAAGTATAAAGTGTTAGTAAAAATGAGATATACGAGTTATTGCGATGTAAAATAGATTCATAACATGCAACTATCCTGGACTACCCTTTCCGTTTCATCCTATAGAAACCACGCCCACTTCTGTACATGTTCCACATCTTAAAACTTCAATGTCAATGTGAGATGTGTAGAAGAAAATATTGCGTGGCTTTTCCTTCCCACTGGTAAAAATGGGATATGTGAGTTATTTCAATATAAAATAATATTAACAAGATGCAATATTCTAAACATTCTCTTTCAGCCTCGTCCTATAGGAACCACGCCCACTTGTATCCACATCTTTAAGCTTCGATGTTAACGTAAGGTGAATGGAATAAATTGTTGCTGCATGAGTTTTCTGACAGCTGTTAAAATAAAGAAGTGTTAGTAAAATGGAGTATATAGGTTAATGCGATATAAAATAAGATTCGTGAGTTGCAACATATTCTATACAGTCACTTTCTGTATTATGCTATAGAAACCACGCCCACTTCTTGACTAGTTAAAACATGGCAGACATAGGTTCAAAAGTTTCAAAGATGGCGGCGCGATCGCCACTCTATACTGTTTTCGCTGTAAGAAAAATCCTAATGTAAACACAAGAACATTGCTGTCAAACCCGTGATTGGCTCCCAGTCTAAACACTCACACAACGCAGGAAAATATAGTTCGTATTTGGAAACCAAAATCTTGTATTATTTTAAAATAAAAAATTTGAATTCTAGTTGTTAAATACGATGAAACATATAACTTCACTCATATGTAAAACGCTATGTAAAAGAAAAGCTACTTTTATATTTTTTTATGTACTATGAACGCGGATGAATACCAACGGTAATACCCAGGTAGTCTGTTCTTGTAACAAGATGGCGTCACTTGAGCTAGTAGTTGTTCACGTAAGCACGCGATACTGAAGTATGGCTTTTGCATTATCAACTGTCCATTGTGAAGACATAAGACTTAAAAATAATTTAATTATAGTAATTATAAAATAAATGTTTCCTAAGCAAACGAATGCATAGTAGTGAGGTTAGGCCCACTTGACGAGTAACGGGAAATGTTCAACATGAAACAGAATGTACAACAGTAGGCGGGAACACGTACTGAAAATGTATGGCGCCAAAAAGTGGCCAATGAAGCCTCACTTCAGTCACGTGTTATTGTTTACATTAGGATTTTTCTTACAGCGAAAAGATTATATATTCTACTTCTAGCTCGTTGATAAATATATAATAGGATGCGAAACTGCGGTCAGCACCATCTGGCAGTGGGGGGCTGAAATAAGATGATCAGCGCCCAACGTCGTAGGTGGTGAACATTAGAACTACGTGTTGGGTACATTACCCAGAGTTCTCTATTTATCCGTTCGAAATATTGCTCGAGAACTCGACGGCAGACAGAAACTTGCTAATAAGTGAACATAAAGTGATATTACGTGTGTGTATAAGCAGTCCATGTTAAACAGTGATGTTTATGGACGTTGTAAAAATAGTGTTGTTGAATGTATTGTAAAGTAATAGTAATATAATAAATTGAACTATCTAAGTAGTTCTTGCAGACTTTTCCATTGAGCTGTACAATAAATACTCAAAGAATACAATCCCAACCTTTTGGTTTAATTTTTTTGTCTGTGTCTGGTTATATTTTAATTGGGTAGTGTAAAATAGATCGTATCTTTTATCTTCCTGTTGGCTCCAGTAATAATTTTCAGTAGAAGCTGCTGTGAGGAATAAAAATGTAAATGTTTTATTTTAAATTGGGTTAGTTTTGAATATCTATGAGGGTGGGAGGGAATACTTTCTGCACAGTTTAACATTTTCGCCACCAGGTGCGCTGCTAAATGCATGGAGTAATTACTCTTTTCGCTACTTGGTGCGCTGCTAGATGTAATAACGCCCCTCCCTCTAACAGGTGGCAGCAAGATCATTTTCTACAACAGCGCCTCTAGTATGTGTTACGGGAAACTCGGTAAGTTTCGTATCCTATTATATATTCATCCATGCAAAGACAATCTATCAATCTACTGCGCTGCCCCTGCGACGTCACTATTGCTAGTGATCACTAGGGCTAGGAATTTCGTACCAAAACATAGTTTTCAGGTTGACTGTAACCACACATATAGATGACGCCGCTTTATCACAATAACTGTCTCTTATGTACATGTACACTAAGCTACTCTGTTCATACGTGTATAAACAACTCATAGTATGTCCTCAAGAATGGGCGGATGACTTTGCTTCAATACTTTACATTACTCAGACTTTTGAGATGGGCAGGGTACGTAGCACGTATGAGCGAATTCAGAAATGCATATAATAATAATAATAATAATAATAATAATAATAATAATAATAATAATAATAATAATAATAATAATGTCTTTATTTAACCCGGCAGCGTTAAAGCCGTAAGGCCTTCTCTTACACTCAACCAGGATTAAAGTTTGCTTACATAGTTGAACATACAACTGGATCGGATTTAAGTCATTACATACTGATACGATTTAGATACATAATGAGATCAAAATTGGTAGTTACATAAAACTTTACCTCATAAAATAAAAATAAACATAGTGGAATACTTATCAATGTTGTTAGAATCAAATACGAATCACACAAAACAGAAGCCGATAACTCAATACAAATGTAATAATAATAGTTTTATTTTCCCTGGCAGAGTTAAGGCCATCAGGCTTTCTCTTCCACTCAACCAGGATCAAATCATATACAGAAAAATACATACCGGTATACAAATATTAACTTAAAAATAATAATAAACATAATAAAGTAAAAAAGAGAGATTGAATACATATACACAATCAGTATTAATTTTAAAATAGCAATAATAAAAAAATATATAATATAATAAAAAAAGAGACTGAACACATAATCACAAACAGGAAAATACATTCTAGCATACAAGTATTAACTTAAAAAAAAAAGGAATTAATACATATAAATATAATCTCACAACTAAAGGAATAGTAGAATTAATATGATCAGCACAGCACGTGTTACATTGAGACAATGACAATTACCTACATATTAGTGTTAATGGAAAAATAAAGTAATGATTGTGTAAAATAATAATAATACTAAATAAAAATTATACCTAAAAAAACTAATTCTCTGCATTTAAAATATTTCTAAACAACCTAATTTTAAACAACGAGGACTAAGACTACCCAGTACACAGTAAATATAAAAATAAACACACTGGAATACATATATTAGATTACAAGAAAGTAGGATTCACATAATTAAACCAGAAACCGACAATTGAATTAAATGTACACAATAAAAATAATAAACGAATAATAAAATATAGAGTGTTAGTCGGGAGACCGGAGGGAAAAAGACCTTTGGGGAGGCTGAGACGTAGATGGGAGGATAATATTAAAATGGATTTCAGAGAGGTGGAATATGATGGTAGAGACTGGATTAATATTGCTCAGGATAGGGACCAATGGCGGGCTTATGTGAGGGCGGCAATGAACCTCCGGGTTCCTTAAAAGCAGTGGCGGCTCGTGATAAAATATTATGTGTGTTCAGAATTTTGTGTTCCAAAATCGAAGAGAATTTGAAATCGTACGTTTTTAGCCTAATATGAAATGTCATGATTCCAATGTTTCACTGTCGAAAAAACCGTATATAAATTCAAAACAACATACAATAATAATAATAATAATAATAATAATAATAATAATAATAATAATAATAGTAATAATAATAATAATAATAATAATAATAATAATAATAATAATAATGAAACCTAGTCTTTTTATTTCCAATTTTTCCTGGAAAGCCAGTTTACCCAGTTCTTTAATCTTCAAAATTACTTGAACAGAGTTCATTGTTTACGTTTGTCAAAATTAATATATAAAACAATTTACAAAAGCTTGTGTTTAGTAATACATTTTGATTCACAACACACTGATACACTATAGCCTATACCAGTACTGTAATCCTATTAGCATAGATTGATTACTACAAATACATGCCAATAAATATTATTCTTAAATAATATATACACCACCATACAGATATTTAAATTCATACCACCATCACATTCAGCCAGCACGTCTTTGAGAGCCATACTATGTTATATTCACAAACTACACTCTCGTAGCAGCACTGTACACACATCCACATAAAGTAAACGTTCCGACAGTGAGATGCTGACACCTGTAGGCTAAAATACAGACTAATTAAATTTTCTCCTCGAGATATAGCATGTAAACGATAGCCATCGATGCACCTAACAACTGTAGGATAGATTCACTGTTCACTTAATGCTTTGTGCTCTTGACGAGTCATAAGCGGCCAGCGAAGGACAATTTTCTCCCGCGCATGCTTGAAATTTCTGTAATCTTCTTGAAAAGAGCACGGCTTGTACGTGAACGGATGATGCCAAGTTTACATAAGAAGTTTATACAAGATGCGGGAAGTTTAAAATACTCGATCCTGATATTATACATCCCCACTACGCCAATACGGTACTAAACAATAAAACTAGTCGTGCATTAATGGAAACAAGGTGTTCACGTGCTCTTGTGCTCTTATTGACGCACCGCCACTGCTTAAAAGCCACTTGTAAGTAAGTTATTATGATCTCCCCAGTTTAAAAATCTCAATCCAGCCCATTTTTGGTTGTAGTGCTACCTTCCTTAAAGAATGAACTTTATTGGCACAGCCAACAACCTCAAAACAACTGAAAGATTCTATCTCGCAATAAATTGGAAGTAATCCAAAATATTGTTCGGAAAATGCTGTGCACAGGGTCGAAAAATTAATGGTATTCGTTGAAGAAGAGAACGGTGTGGATGAATGTCGCTCTTAAATATTCGACTCCGTCAGGCTAGAATCTGTCGGCCAGCGTAACAACTCTTCTGCGAATTCCTAATTTCAATTATAGCAAATGGCAGTGAGATCTATATTTACGTACGTGTCGGAAACATGAAATGTTTGAAAAAATATGGGGTAAATGATGGCAGTAAGGAAATAGTAATATGCGTTACAAGAGCGGTATGTTGAAGTTTTCATGTTCGAGGAGAAGTTTGAAAAAGCGAAACGTAGTTGAGCTTTTTTAATTTCCGAGAATTGAAAGAAAACATACCGCTCATGTATCGTACATTATTTTGTGCGAAGATCGTTTATTACATACCTGAAAGAGGAATTTCTAATTAGTTGCAATGAAATCTCCATCTTGGTTTCTGTTCAATGACGTCAAATTTGCAAAACAAAAATATCTATCTTAAATATTATTGCTTTAAAATGTTTTCTGTGTTTACTATACTCCAGCAGGCCGTGATATACATCTGTCTTTCCCCCCCCCTCCCCCGCCTATAAATGCGAACTTAAAACCAACGGTAAGATTATGTAATGATTTATTTTTCATTTTAATATTTTAACTATATTATTTATATAACATATTGCAGTAATAACATCGGCAAGTTTGTTGATTTTTTCACGCCTTCCTTAATGTTACTTGCATCACGAATGCAGTAACTTTAGTGGAGTTGTAGAGTTTACTTAATTTTTGCAAATATTTAAAAACAATAATTAACAGTGCAATTTAGGTGAAATTGCAGTGGCAAGTTTCCAATTTATAATTATTACTATATTGAACGTCTCTAAAAATAATATGTTAAAAGCCTAAAGCAGTAAAATCAATATGTCACTTAAGCGGTAAGAAGAGGGAAATTGTTATGTGTGTTAGGTTGGGAATACTGAATGTGGAATTTTAGACTTTCCGCGGATTGGTTTTGTGCGGAAACCAAGCAAATACGCACGGTTGTAGATGATGGCAGTAAGGAAAAATGAATATTCAGATTCATATAACGTTAAAAGACTGGTTGTTATTATTTCGTTTGCTTCACGCTACTTAATTAAAGTGTGAGCGAACATGAATATTTAAAGAATGCAGGATTCTATTTTGTAATATACAGCTAAAAGCAATTTACACTCCTATAAATAGTACATTAGTCAGTCTTGCGAACAGGAGTGTAAAACGGATTTAAACTTCTTTTGTGCCTCTAACAAATTCTAATCTACACCGAGCAGAGCTCGCCAATTGTTCGACTTGTTTTTCGGTCCACGAGTTGCTAAAGAGAGACGAATTGCTAGTATTAATTTCACTGGAGATCTGACCGTGCGTCGGTTGGCACCAAAGAAACTGGACGTTCTACCCCGCAGTCTTGACAAGGCCGCAAAGCACCTGCGCCAGACGGGTGAAACCATTGCCAGCGTTCGTTCTGTGCCTATCACCGTTAAGAATCAGATTACTTCTTAATGCTGATTAATTAAATTAATACTTTTACTTTGTTTTACATTTTAGTATGTAGGCTACACACGAATATAATATGAAAGAACGACCACATGGATGAAGGCTATTACGCGTGTATGTATGTATGTATGTATGTATGTATGTATGTATGTATGTATGCATGTATGCATGTATGCATGCATGTATGCATGCATGTATGCATGTACGTAATTTTAAATTATAATTTATTTAACGACGCTCGCAACTGCAGCGGAATTTTATAATAATAATAATAATAATAATAATAATAATAATAATAATAATAATAATAATAATAATAATAATAATAATAATAATAATAATAATAATAATATTAATAATAATGGTTTATTTTAACTAGCAGAGTTAAGGCCATTCGGCCTTCTCCTTCTCTTCCACTCAACCAGTATGATAGAAAATTACTACAATGCTATAAATATAACATAATTAATACAATACAATACAATTCAAAGCAATACAATACTAGAAGACAATAGAATACATAATTAATATAATACAATGACAATTCTTTTCATTTTCACAACGTCAGTGAGTGTGCTAAAGTATCAGTGAAATGCGTCATAGTGCCACTACAGTGAGGGAGATGAGAGTAAAGTGAAAGACTATTGAAACTTATGTAGGGCCTATACATAATTATGTAGGTTGTATTGTAAAATTAGGTATTTTATCTATGTGTTATTATTATTGTGTTAAAGTGTATTGTGTATCCTTATTGTATTGTATTGTGTATAAAACTGTATGTGTATTGTAAAATTTTATTGTATATTGTAAATTTTATTGTATATTGTTTATATTGTGTATACCACTGCCACCGGGTGCTTGCCCACTTGCAGTGTAAATACATACATACATACATACATACAATAATAATAATAATAATAATAATAATAATAATAATAATAACAATAATAATAATAATAATAGTCATACCTAAATAAATTAAATTATTAAACTCGATCACAATTATAACGTCAATTTGACTGCGCCCGTAAGAAATCGTTTAGCCTTTTCTTGGAAGTGGTTATTGTCTGGCAGCCCCTAATCTTCTGAGGTAGGGAATTCCATTCACGAGGGACTGAGACAGTAAAAGAGGATGAATAGTGGGATGTTCTATGGGCAGGAATTGCTAGGATTTGGCTCTCCTGTGACCTGGTGTTTAGATTGTGATTGGAGGATAAGTAGTTAAACCGAGAACGAAGAAGTGTGGAGAAATCGAAACAGAAGAGAGAGTGAATGAAGTGTTCTACGGTTACTAAGTTGAAGCCAGGATAAAGATTTAAACGAGGATGTAATGTGGTCAAATTTGTGAGCATTACTGATGAATCTGACACACATATTGTGCACATGCTGCAGCTTGTTCGAAAGGTCAGTTGTCAAGTCTGTAAGTATTACGTCGCAATAGTCTAACAGTGGTAGTACGAGAGTTTGCACTAAAGTCTGTTTTAATTCTGGCGGGAGGAAGTTTCTGAATGGGTTAAGAGAATGCATGGTATAGCACACTCTCTTGGATATTTCATTTATTTGGCATTCCTAATTTAAATTTTCGTTCAAGAAAATGCCGAGGTTTCTGACGACGGAATGTTACGGAATAGTGGCATTATTTACTGTAACAATTGGGATATGTCTGTTGTTCATTGTGTTCAGTAGTCTCTTATATCCAATTATTATAGCTTTTGTCCCGCAGGAGTTCTTTTACATGCCAGTAAATCTACTGACATGAGCCTGTCGCATTTAAGCACACTTAAATGCCATCGAACTGGGTCGGGATCGAACCCACAACCTTGAGCATAGAAGGCCGCGCTATACCTATTACGCTACCGAGGCCGAGAATGTACACTGATGCGAGCCTCATTGAGAACGGAAAATGCCCTGTTGCCACATGCTTCGTCCTAAAATGTGACATTTACGTTATCGCAATCACCATAGTATACTGGGTCATGAAAACGATAGATTTAGCGGGAAACTCGCTGACTTGGCAACGCTGCGGTAGATATACACATTAAAAGCATATATCAATTTATGAACCCGCGATCAATCAACAAGAACCAATGACTTGTTTTCAACCGTTCATAAATACTAACTATCCATCACTACTCACGATCACCATCGCCATCGCATTTTTCCTTAATTTATTATCCCTTCTTGGCTCTTCCGGTTAATATTATCTGCTGTTGACACCTTATGGTAACTCGTCTTCTGACCTCTTGTGTTTTTGGAATGTAATTTATTGAAGTGTTGGTGGCTATGTATAAAAATCAATCCAATACAGAACTGACAATCTAACAATGATCAAGATTAAAGTTGTCACACAGCTAAATTAAATGTCTAAGTCAGTCATGTCAATTGATGCCCATAGGAGCAAGAGCACGTTTTAAAGCTCAGGAGAGCTGAGCGCTTTACAGCGGAAAGGAAAGAGACGGACGAAAAAGGTAGTATATGCCGCTTGGTCGAGTTATATTCAGGGATGGCCAGCGCTGATTCAATAAATAAAGCAAAGAGAACTTATTAAAACTGTAGCCATATTAATTTTTAGATTTGTCTGAGAAGTATGAGTGCATTATAAGAATTTAAGTTTTAATTTTAATGTTTATTTTTCACAATTTTCATTTTTTTCTTAAAAAGAAATATTTTCTCAACTTCTTTTATAGAAAAGTGAAATTTTCAGATATATGCCTATTTATTTAGTAGCCTTACAGAATGTTTTCGTAAATCTAATATACCAAGAATACGTATTATGAAGATATTGTATTGAAAATTTTGAAAATATTCGCATGGAAATTGTTTGTAAGGAAATGAATTAACAAAGCATCTACTGTTACATCATAAGCAAAAGATACGTGGCCATGTGTTGTATAGCTTCAGCACATTTCGAGAAAATAATTTAATATTCTGATAACAGGAAGTTGCTCACCAATATCACCTTAAAAGCATAATGCGATGAGAGTTTTCTTATGGAATATAAGTTACACTTAAAACATATACAGAACCTAGATAACTTTGTTTTGTACTGTAATATTGTTTTGATTAGTTTATTAATTACTTTTATAAGGCTAAAGTTATCATCAGGGAACGGATTTATATGGACTAAAAATATATGAAATATGTAAATATATATGTAGTTATTTTTACCAAAATATGGAATTAAATATGGATTTTTACCAAAATATGGAATTAAATATGGACTTAAAATTATAAAAAAATGACTATGTACGTTAAATATTGGTACATTTTAATCAAACTAAACAAAAAATATAATGGACGTACCTTATCTTCCAATGTAGTTTCAACAAAACACAATTTTTATTGTCTGTTACCATAACAATAGGTTACAAACATTTCTTTCAAGTGCTGAAAAGTGAATCTTCTTCTATTGTCTCTGAGGATAGATTTATACTGACTAAAAGAGCGTTCGACGTCACAAGAAGTAACTGGTACATAATTCAATTTCACAATGTCTGCTGGGGATAAGTCCAAGTTAATCTTCACTGTTGATTCACCACTCATCACAGCAACAACCTTTTGTAGTTCTTCATATCCAGGGTTTTTTGAAAGTACAGTGTCCACCTTAGCTCTTACTGCATCTGCAACTTTACCTCTACCACGATTCAGTTGTTCCACAGTACTATTTATAATTTCAAAACTTTCAGATAGTGAAAGGTGCCTATTTTGGAGACTTTTGAGCGTTTTTATGATGCATGAAAATGTATGCTGAATGTGAGCTAAGTCATTCTTCACACTTATGTCACAGGTAACTGTTTTCGCAGTATCAATTGAGACTGCATCTTCAGAGTCCAATGCAAGGAGAACATTGTTAATAGAGTCTATATGTTCGGCATAATATTCAACTGCTTCTAGCCATGTACCCCATCTAGTTAAAATTGGCTTTGGTGGCAATGGAATTTCAGGGTACATTTCTTTCAACACGTTAACTCTACTGGGAGCTTTGAGAAATACTTTTTTCACTGATGAAATCAACAAATCTACTTTAGGGAAATTGTCTCTGACCACTTCTGCCACACGATGAAATGCATGCGCCACACAAGTAAAATGAGTCAATTTAGGATATACAACAGATAATGCTTGTCCAGCTTTGACCATATAAGGGGCAGCATCGCTAATAAAGAATAACACATTATCGTACATAATACCCTTTGGCCACAGGATACCCATAGCTTCGTTGAACAGTTTAACTATAGTTTTGTTATTGCACTTTTCTAGAACATCACAATGTAAAAGAATTCGTTCAGAATATTGTTCACTTAACAAACCGATAACTACATTACCAACAAGTCTACCTTCTTTGTCGGGAGTCTCATCAATGGAAACCCAAATTGAACTATCTTTAATTTCATCTCTTATCTTCTGTATTGTCTCATCGTAGATGGATGGAGCATACGTCTTCCTAAGTGTTGACTCATCCGGGATTGTATGTTGAGTATATTTTTCAAGGAATTCCCTGAAGACCTTATTCTTTAGTTTGTAGAGAGGAATATCAGCAGAGATGAGAGAACGGCACAGGTCGATGTTAAACTCAGATCTTACATTCGATGTTGTTGGTTGTGTTAAAAACAATTGTCTCTGCTTGGAATTTAGTTGTTTGTTGGCCTGATGTTTACTAGTTGTAATGTGTTGTTGCACCAGGAACTTTTGTGTAGATGATACTGCACACTGACACAAATTACAAAATAATATTTTATTGTCAGTTGATAAACCATCTTCTTTAAATTCTGAAATGTAACTTGTTAGTTTTGATTTTAAATTGACTGAATGACGTACTTTTGGCATATTTACCGTCTTTATAGTATGATTTACAAAACTGAACCTATGTGTACTCTGACTGGCATTTAACTGTTGAGCTGCACAACTGAAGTCTGTTAAAAATTTTAAATTAAATTAATACAGTTTTGTAACTTACTTTCCCATTGTTGATAGGACTGCTAATTTTCAAATAACTCTGATGTTAAAGGGATTACTGAACATGTGTTTAAATCTCTATTGTTGAAATGTATTTTTAAAAGTTAATGGAATTTTGTTTTGTTTTATTGTTAAACCTAATATAATATGGACTGTTTTATATGAAATATGGAAAATATATGGAAATTAACGAAAATATGTACTAAACTCTAAAATATGGAAAAATATGGAAAATAAAAGTAGGATTTTTCAACCCTACACATTGTGAAACATAAAGATAATGCAAAATATAAATTATATTAGCTTTATAAGTAAATATGTATTTACATATAAATCCTTTCCCTGGTTATCATCAATACCAATTCCAATTTTTCATGTCATACTGAATCTCTTTTTTTGGGATATCACTTTCTTTATGAATGATGTGTTTTATCCATTTAGTACAGTATAGTTGTACTACTATGGAATTTATGTGAATATTCCTTCTTATCTCTTTATTATGTTATTAACATTTAAAATACAACTGCAATATTAAGAAATTGGTATTAGATCTTTTGTTTTACAGGCAATATAGATAATATCAAACAGAAATAAGTCATATAAAAATAACGACATAAAATTTCACGTTCCGTCTGAAGTTTGTGCACCACTGTTTTCTTAATCCAACAGGCTGCTTATTCATATACACAACCTTTCCTCTTTCCATACTTAGTGCTTGATGCCCGCTCACGGTCAGAAAAATGCGCTTGCTTTGACATCACTGATCTAAGTAAAGAATTACCTCAACTTTATGCATTCTTCAATATAAGAGTCACCGGTTTCAGAACTAGCCTACAGATATTTTTTTTTTCGATTTGAATTTTTACTATCCTCAAGTTGATTTCATCGTAATTTGACATAATAAATAATTCATTCTGACTGTAAAAGCAGTCCTTTCTCTTTTTACTCTAGAACACCCAGGAGATTTGCTAATTTTCACTCATTTCTATGACAATTCCCAGACCACGCGTGAACTTTAATGGAATGCTTCAGGAGTCATTAGTAGAGCTAGATACATTCTAATGTGCTAGTTTTATGTCACAAATGCAAATTTCCACCCATTTAAAGACTCAATTCAAGGTAGACGCAATTGCTAATTCTTTACGTAGCACCTCTTTTTAACTATACAGGCTATTTAAACGTGATAAGATAATCGCAAAATGAAAAGGTACGTTAATACTATGGGAATCACAAGGAGCGCGACGTTTCTCGGCAAAGTCTGCCCCATAGGCAATTTGTCGAGGAGAAATCTCATAAGATTTGTCAGATATTGGACTCTAATATCCTTTTCTGAGAGCCATCAGCTGACCGAAGTAGGTACAGTTGTGTGTGGGGTGTGGATAACGGGACGAAGATAAAGTAAATCATAACAGTTACGAGCAGTGACTGGAAAAGAAGTCTCGTTGAATTTCCGAATACTTTTACACAGACGGCTTAACTTAAGTTATAAGTAAATTATTATTATTATTCAATATCCTATATGTTCAAAACCCTATTTCATCCGTAGTTGTATTAGGGTTGTAAGTATAACAATTTACGGTATGAACGTTATTGGGTTATTACCGGTACATTACAATTTATCAAATACAGTACACTACACTTATACAAAAGATGAAAAATGTCTAAAGCTATACTTATATACAAATGTACAGTTAAGTAGCTCTGAATAGTCAAAGTTTATCTTATTTAAATATGACGTCAATACGTACCTTTCATATAAGAACAAGGGACAGTCGAACAGAAGATGTATGACAAACTGATTCCCTCCTGCATATTTACAATTATCATTATTTTAAATGTGAAATCTCTGACGATAATCGCCAAATTTTTCATATCCCGTCAAAAATTGTTAGACTAAAATTAGGTTTTAGGCACTGTATTTAGAAGATAATTTAGCTTGAACAGTTAGAAAACAATAGAGTTTTAGTAGTAGCCTACTTCCCTTTTCACTCTGTTGCCAATTTTGATCTCATTTTCATCAATATGTTTTCTTAATTTGGTTTTACAAACGAAGAAAGACTTAAAGCGTATGAAATATGAAGAATTATTATTTGTAAATTACGATAGTTTAGAGCACTGTAGGAAAATTTATTAAGAAAAAAAAATAAACTGAACAGTTTTGGAAAATGTATTATATGTCTTTCTCGTGCTAAATTTTACCGTACCTGGTTAACATGTTTCAGTCTGTTATGCGCCATCTTCAGAACTGGTTGGTGATGGTCTTGGTGCCTTTTGTTTGTGTTTGTGTTTTCTCATATTGGGTTGAGGGAAAACTCCGGAATAAAACCTCAGCCAGATAACATGATCAGACCGGAATTCGAACCCAGACACTTGATTTCGCGGTTAGATGTGCTAACCGTTACTACAAAAGTGTGGACACTAAAATGACCGAGATTTTTTGTGATTCAAATTAAACTAAAAATTAAAATTATTACGTTAAATAATTAATCAGGTATCTGGAAAATAATTCTGATCGTTTACATTTTAAAGTAATTTAAAGCACATGTTTCAAACTAAATTATGAACTTTATTAGAAGTGTGGAATGGGAAGGATTTCGGGAGGGGGGACACTACGAGCCCAAACTGCAACCTTTCGAGATCTGTTGCGCTAACCCTCAAGATAGGCGCATTTCAAAATCATAAGGGCGGACTACACTAACAAGGGAAGGGTTTGGGCTGGAACAGGAATTTCGTACCCAAAATTTGTATACAGGCCCATCTTTACGTCTCTGTAAAATTCCCAATATATAATATATGGTTGTCTGTTACAGCAATGTGCAAGTTGAGGGGTGGGGAGAGCACTGCACAAGTTAAGGGGATGGGACACCTTACCCGTAAGCCTAGCCTAGCCTAGAAGCTAGTGCGACTGGTAAAATGTCTAAAGCCTATTTAAGAACATTTTTATCCAACGTTCTGTCCGAAAATATTGCAGCTAATATATTGCTTAGGTTTATATCAGATGTTATTTGAAATCTTCCCCTCCTCATGTCACTTTAGAAACTACGTTGTTCCCATAGTCAGGTACAGAGGGGTGTACAAAATATGTTCCTTTGGCAGTGCTTCTCTTACACAAGAAATTCACCATAATTTCGTCTTCCTCTTTCCACTATCCCATCAATATTAGCTATACTATGACACTTTTCTATTTATAAGTGTTAGTTGGCGGTATTTCGGTGAACAATTTATTCTTCCCGTTCGTCCTATCTGTTTCGAGTAGGTCGATGGCATGATCGACTTAACCCTACAAAGATACAAGTTTTCTTAAAATAATAAGTTTCAATACTAACATTTACGAACTGCAAAACTTATTTCAGGATACAATCTCAACGAAAAGTACTTACGTATACTTCCTGTCTCCTTTCACTGCGGACTATAATTTAGAGTTTGTAAGACTTTGTCTTCATTTAAGAGAAAAAGTAGAAAATAACAATTTTCACTTCAACGGTAATTACACAGTGTTCCCATTGTTGGCATTCGCAGGCTTTTTGTTGTTCCTCTCGCTTACATTTACAATGTAAGGCAATGAAGTCAGCATAACAAAATTTTAACAAGTAACTGAGAAAATACATAAATTTCAATAAAAATCGCAAATGATCAATTTTACACCCACTGATTGACTTTACAAGATCCGTAAAGATTTGTTATTTATATGCGGTTAGGTTGAAAGGAATATAATATATAATTACATAAAAATCCGGAACCTAATTATAAATAAAGATTAAGAACAGCGCAAGAAGGTTGCGTAGGAATAGCTTATCCGGGGCAAAGTTAGAGCCATTTAACCACAGTAGGCCGGTAAGCCGGGCCAGTGTATAAGAGTCCCTGGCGATAAATCATTGCAGAGAAGACTAAAAAGTGGGAGAGCATTAGTTAATGGGGACGGTGCGCCTGATGGATGAGACAGCTGCTCCATAAGGAACGTTAAATTAGCAAAGAACGCAAATAAAGTGTGCTGCAAAATTCCATTTCTTTACTTGACATTAGACGTAAGCAATCTTTAACCTTTTTGAAAAAGCTATTAACTTTATGAAATTTGAATCCCCTACTGTTTGTACATTGTAATATAATAGTGTTGTGAAATGGAAATTGATTAACTTTTAGTAAACAGAGCTCCACCGGTGACATAAAGTGACGTTAGACTGGCAAAGTATTCATATAAGGCAGCGTTTCTCAAACTTTTTTGAAGTGGGGATCACTTTTTTAAGTCAGAACAGTTCCGCGGACCACCTTACTCTTGTTCCCTTCGTAAGCAAATTTATCATTTTTGTAGCATATTTTAATACCAGTACACTTATTCTTAAAACGGAATTAATTTAAATTAATTTAATTTTATATTAGTATTAACCAATTAAGTTAATGTTAATAGAAAAAAATTCACTTTCGTTTTTTAATAAATCAAGGCTATTAGAGTTTGGATAATATTTAACTTATTAACTAAACAAAATAAATAAATGTTGGTACTCACATTAATGAGATGGATAAGTATGCCGATTCTTGCACAATTCTATATTTGGTTGTATGCTGGTAAGCTTAGGACGGAGATCGTCACATACTTCGAGTAGATTTCGGTACTTTGTTTTTATTAGAGTTAGTGATGAAAACCTTTCTCACACAGATACGTAAAGCAAACTGAATATTATAATCTGTAAAGCATTATTGTACAGTTCACTATATTCTCTTTTCACTTGTGATGCGGTCCAGAAAATAACCATACCTTCCGCTTGGAATTTCATTTTAAGTCCCGCGTCATTCGAGAGTTCAATTAACTGTTCTCTTTCACTCAATGGAAGTTTGTTATTTTTAATATCGCAATGAAAGGGATCACGAACCCATGAAAATTCGTCATACTTACTTGGAAAATAAGTTTCAAATTGTGACCTCAGAGTTTCGAGATGCGAACATGTCATTGCATAATTCTTTTCCAATAACGAAATCATTTTCAACCAAAAAACTCTAGAGTTGAAAATAGTGAAAAAAAAAATCCTCTGTTTTACGGAACTGACCCACAAAACAAGTTTCCTCTAGAACACTATTTTCTTATACGCATTGAGAACAGTCAAAGAATTACCTTGTAGAGAGAGATTTAGTTCGTTTAGTTTTGAGAATACATCTGGAAGATATGCCTATTTACTTAGCCACATGTCATCAGCTGATGTGCAGGGAAAAGATGGCGAGAAACATCGCGTTCATAGTGCTTTAAATTCCTCTTCTGTTGCTGAGAGTAAGAGTGGGAAGTCGATAGACATGTAGGGTAATACATTTCATAAAATGTCAGTACTGGGAGAAAAGGTGAAAGGTGATGTCATGTGTCATTTCCAAACTCTGAGCTTTTCAGCTATAGTGTGATATGAAATTCGTTTGAATTTTATTTTTTCTTCTGTCCTTTTTGAAGGACCACAAGGGCAGACTTCGGGGACCACAGATGGTCCGCGGACCATAGTTTGAGAAACGCTGATATAAGGAATAAATGCAGATGGTATTCACGTATGGATAAGTGAATGTTAAGTAGGTAGGCCGTACGGATCCATCACGAAATATTCCCTCACAAATTTAAAAACCATGTTGGGTAAGAAAAGCTGTATGAATTAACAAAGTTATATTAATAAGTCCGTCAAACTTATCCAATTATATTGAAATAACATTAATGTTTTATTTCAACATGTTGATGAACGTTTTCGGTTCAAAGAATCATCATCAAATCTTCAAATAACCTACAAAATCTTATGAACAAAGTATTATAAATAATCAGTGAAACCATGGGTTTTATGAAATAGATTCAAGTGCATATTGAATTATGATGATACACATAGAGTCACAAGTAAATGGATAACATTTATAATATTACCATAAAACAGTGACAGTGATTTTTTCTCGTTGATAACTTTCAGAACGGCCCCGAGGTTCACTCAGCCTTCTATAAAATTGAGTACCGGGTCTTTCCCGGGGGTAAAAGTCAGTCAGAGCGTGGTGCCAACCACACCACCTCATTCTAGTGCCCAGGTCATGGAAAGCATGGGGCTCTACCTCCATCCCCAAGTGCCTTCATGGCATGGCATGTCGTATTTAGCGGATCTTTCTAATGATGTGGACAGCATAATTATAAGTCACATATATTGGCAATACAGGAGAAATACAAGACAATGGAAGGAAGGCGCAAACATACCAAGAAGCACTGGATTTCTGCAGATCTTAAACGATTAATAGTAAATTACATTATATATTTTGATAATAACTGAACGCCAATCAAAGTAGGAGGGGAACGTAACCATTTGAAGAAAACCTGTATCACATTCACCAAAACAAACCACAATAAATTAAAATTAATTTGATGAGAAAGTCTCTAGAGATTATCTTGATATATCTGTGGCACGTTTACTGTTAGGGTAGAGTAGCATAAATCTCACCGCTTCCTAAATGGCACCACTGCTAGTTTAAAACAAGTTACTGTAGTAGTATGGCATTTAGTGGTATTGTTACAATCTACCATATCAACTTCCACCATGTCACTTGATTTCTGCCACTTCTTTGTGTCTCCAGCGTGGTGATAGTGTATATAATATAATCGCTCAGATGGATGTATATTTAGCTAACATTTTGTAACTAAATAACGGATTTGTATGCAAAGGAATCCATAATCTTAAGATGTTATTCGCTTAAAGAGGTATTAAAGAACATCTAACTTAGTACGATTTTCGAACATGTGGTGATTATATGCTAGAATGAGGGAAATAATAACTTATGACGTAGATTCTCAATTGGCACCATTTTGTAGGTACCTAATTCGCACCGGTGCGATATGAGCAACTGTAGCAATTCTAACCGTACAAAAGAAGTCCCCAAAAATTTTAGCTGAACGAGGAATTCATCAGGTGGGTGCAATATCAAGTGGTGAAAGGGGCGTTAAGTGTTGTACAAGCGCACTAGGTATTTTGTGCTACCCATGATCATTTTTCAACATCAAACAGTGCATCCTACATTATCACAGCTGGTGCTCCTCCAGGATCATTATTTGTTTGCTCTGAGTCAGGTTACATCAACAGTGAAGTATTTGTCCAATAGCTCAAACATTTTATTTGCCACTCAAACCTGCCATAGAAAAAAGTGCTGCTTCTGTATGTCCACCTATACGATCCATTTTAACAATTTAGAAGCTATTAGATTATCTCGGGGAAAATGGTGTGCTCCTGTTTCAGCTTCCTCGTCATAATACTCATAGGCCCAGCGCTAAGATATTTCTATCTTCAAACCATTTCAGACAGCTATATCATGAAGCAGTTCTTAGGTGGCTTCGAGATAATCGTGGAGAAAAGGTGACGCAGTTTACAGTTTGAACTGCCTGGGTAAGCACATGGCGAATGTGTAACAATAAAAAACGCATTCAGGCAGTTTAAATGTTAGGTAATTTATACTCTATTTTTTTCAATTTCATTTGAAGATGCGTTACTCTCTTCGATTAATTTCAATAAACTTGTAATTTGCATTTATTACATTATTCACATTAAATACTGTTCAATATGTTCAATATAAAAGCTTTCCTTCATCCTGTTCCCTGCAGATAAAGAGGTGCGATTTAAGAAACCGCAGGTGCTATTTAGGAAACGAGTTGCCTAAACGGCACCACTGACAAGTGTTTCGAAAATGTCATTCTTATTAAAAAATATTAAATCAAATTCAAGGATTCTTTTTTACATGAAAGGTAAATATTCCGGGAATGTATTTCTGTAAAGGAATGTGGAGAATAAAAACTGTATTGTTCAATAAAAATTATAAATGCTAAAGTGGTGCGATATAGGCAACCTTACCCTATGGAAACCTGTATTTTGCATAAGGGCGTAGTTCTCATCGTGATTTGTATAGAGCATATAACTAACAAAATATGTTTGATAATTGAATTTGTAACACAATTAACTCACCTGAGATCCTCACCTAGTGACCCACAGACACACGGCAGGCAACAGAAGGCCGGGGAGAAGATAGGCCCAGCGTGACGCTACAGACGATTCCTGGCGCTGTATGGCTGCTGTATTGTCCCCTGCGAAACGAAGACAAATGTATGACAATGAGAACTCAGCTTCACAAACCATGCAGATTTCAACACAGCTGGACATACATAAGTGTAATTATCACTACTGAACAAATTGGAACATTTTTTCCATAACATTAATAAAATAGGCTGATCTTAACTAATTTGCATGCGCTAAACGCGAAAATGACGTGAAAAATTCTTAACACGTCACGCTTTTGTGTTATACAGTGACATCATTTTATTTGTACTTAATTTTTTATTGTACCTGAGTTTTTTAATGTTCTTCACTCCCACCCCCTCTACTAGTAAACTTCCAACCGTCCTCCACACAGAACCAAGGGCGCGTATGCAGTTCTGAGTTAGTGACTATAGTATGTTCCAGAAATATGTTCGCGTTTTCCAGTGACGAAAGAGCTTTCAATATTGAATCATATTTTCGCACAGGTACTGTCGTCCGTTTCCCTACGTCGCATCCCGGTTTCTCTCACCTGCTTCTGTTCGCCCCTCTGTAAAGTCTAGTAGCTGGGCTGTCTTAGCTCTTTTCTGGAAACATTAATTTCGGTTAGGAATTGGACGTCTACGTAATATTATACAACTGTTTAAAATAACTTAAAAGGGCCTCGTTAAGTAATTAACTGTCACGTGATCCTCCCCCTTTCTACGACCCTGTGACAAAAGCACTTGAACGGACAGTAGATAGCATTTCTGAGTAATTTTATCTTTTCGGATCGGGCAGAAGTGAAGATTAAATTTACAGTACGTAAAGTTCTCTTTTATAGAGTAGGTACAGAAATATTCAACATGAGTTACTAGTACGAAGGACGAAACTGGTAATTGGAATTAGGTACAATAATTTATAGTGCGATAACATGCACAAAAGAATTGAAGCCTGTATCGAAATGAACGGCCACCATTTTCAAAAATGTGTTTAAATATTCATATTATGATTATTTTTCAATTTAACTTCATTCTCTATATTGTACGCTAATGTGCTGTAACAGTACAATATACACTGCATAATTAATACGTCCGAATGGATAGCTGAATTCGTGAGTAAAAACACTTGTTAATACAGTACTGTATTTTGATTAAACAAAAAATTAATGAAAATTATCAAACTCAAAATTGCGATATTTCCTAGTTTACAGAAATGGATGAACTAATTTTCTTCCCTCCTATACCTAGTAAAGTGATTTGTATTTTACGCCAGTATCATCGAACTCCAGTCTTGGAAGGGGGAGCAAGCGGTGTTTCCGGTTCTAGACCCTTAATCCAAAGATATAGCCAGGTTAGTATTAAAAATGTTAGTAAAAATAAAATGATGCTCCTGTAGATATTTACTTAATACCTTGAAAAATCAGGATTTTTGACCTATTAAAAATTACTTTGTTCTCATTTTTTTTATAAAACTGATACATTAATAACTGACCAGCTATTAAGACATAAAAACCACTGTTCATGCAATAAAATAGAGAAAGGCATAACAAACACCTTATTTTTTTGTCTTATGAAAACTGGAATCTTCCCTTAAATGAAATAGCAATAATCGCCCATCTTCGCTGGATCCCATCTTCCTTGATACCGTTGCTCCATTGTAGCAATGCCTTGGTGAAATCGCTCTCCCTGCTCATCACTTACAGCTCTTAAGTTCTCAGGAAAGAAGTCCAAATGTGAATGTAAGAAGTGGATCTTCAGTTACTTACGACAGCCCATTCTTTTATAGTTTTTTTGTACCGTCTCTATTAATTGGCGATAATTTTCTGCCTTGTGATTCCCTAAAAACCCTTTGACGACAGATGCAAAAGATTTCCATGTTGGTAATTCCTTAGGGTTAAGTCTTTTCTAAAAAATACTGTCCTTCAAAAGTTTTCTAATTTGTGGACCGACACATATGCCTTATTTTTATTTAGCATCACTGATTTTAGTGAACAGGGTTTTTAAGTATTGAAAGGCTCTCCACTTTTATCTAGTGTTTTCACAAAATTTTTCATTAGTCCTAGTTTTATATGCAGTGAAGGAAGAAGTACTTTTTCAAGTTGCACTAGCGAAGGATATTTAATATTATGCTCATCAGGAATATAACCTTCTCTGATAGGCCAGTTTTTCACCACATAATGTTGTGCTGTTGCTCGACTGTCCCACAAGCATAAAGAGAAACATATCTTAGTAAACCCTCCTTGTAATCCAAGCAGCAAAGCTATTACGTTCAAATCTCCTCAGACTGTCCAAGGATGTAAATTATAATTTACTGCATTCAATATTAGTGATATGTCTTAATAAGTTTCTTTCATAGCGACTGAAATAGCCACTGGAATGGAAGATTTGCCATTATTCAATAAAACTGCTTTTAAGCTTAGTTTTGATGACTAGATTAACAGTCACCATTATTCTGGATTGTATTGAATATGTAATTCGTTCATCACACCGTTCATATGTTTGCAGGCACAAACAGAATTTTCCATTGCAAAATAACTAGTCAGCTAATCGTTTCGTTTTCTGAACGTTGAAATCTTGGTATATTTTGCTAATAAGTTCCATTCTTGTAATCTAAAACCTAATAGTTCAGCGTGTTGCTTGGAAAGACCTGAATCCCTAATTAGGTCAATAAGTTCTGCTTGTCATATCAGATGTAGTTTTTTATGATGTGCGGAAATGGAGGTGGGATCAGCGGAAGTTGAAGGGTAGTCTGAGGATTCTTATACTTCGTGTTCCTCTGCAATGACATAATCTTCTCCACTGGCAGAGGGATAGGGCCAGGAAGTTCAGGAGAATGTGGCACTGGTCTTATGGCTGATGAGAGGATAAGATACACAAATTTATTTTAGTTTTTCTTGAAAATCTCTCTGTTTTTGGTAAAGCAGAAGTAACAATCTTTTAGCTGACTTTTAGACTGTCGCAAATCATTGGAACAGCAAAACACATGTTGTTATTTTTCCCCCACAACCACTCTGTTAACTTCACGTAACACGTTACACAACACACGTGTGGTGCCTAGTTTTTGTCTTGTTCACCCACTTCACAGCCAAAATACAAGTAATATGCTCTTTTTTACATTGTCTGTAATTGATCAACGTTGTAACTTCAAAGTTAATTCTCCAGAAACATAGCAGAAACTATTTGGAGAATTTTTACATGAACGACGAATGCGATCCATTGAACACTATTACAGAATAACTAGTACCACTCAGAACACTTCCACAAACAGAACTAATCGCTAAATTGTTAATTTATTGTCTCAAAATACAACAGCAACTGTATTTCCTTTCCCTTAGTCAGTTATAGCCGGAAATGACTTACCCTCCGTGCAGCCGCATAATAAGAGTAATAAAACAATAAACCTTCGCAAAGGGTAACATTAATTCAACCCAGAAAAGTGAAAGTATGTTTGAAATGGTACCTTAAAAGAACGAAAATGATATATACCCAATTGTGTAAAAGATCTACGTAAAAGAAAAGAACCTCTTTCAAAGTGGGTGGATTTGAACAAATTTTATACGATTTGATAACAAAAAATATAAGTTTCTAAAAAATGTGACCTGTAGGCACTTTTTCAACGCCATATTCGTGATCAGGACACACAAATTACATAAAAATAGTTATTCTTCTCCATGTTATGAAAACATTGTTGAGTAGATTATTATTTAAATCAAATGTGGGGTGAATTAATATAGCACTGTTGTGCTTAGACAGCGTGGCCGGTGTTATGCGCGGACATTTGAGCAGAGGTGATGTGGAGTGGGTAGTATCTCAGCATATTCTGTGGGGCTGGAGGAGGAAGGAGGGGAACTGCATGCATGCTGACATACGTAAGTTATAGCTATATTGGAAAACATTGTTCACGTACTTGCACTCCATTCGCGATCATAGTTTTTCCATTCATTGCTATCCAAACACTCGTATTCAACACAATGCAGTCTTATCTTTTCACTCTTCAACTCCCAATGAAGTAAATTGCAATATATTTTTTGGCTCCATTACGATACTAACGGTTTTGCAACAGTCAGTAGGCCTATACTACGCACTTGCACAGGGAAAAGAAATGAACTGTATAGGAACTGCACAGCAACTAACGCATACATCCCTTTTTCCCCTTGGCAGTATGAAATGAACTTGCCTGGTTTACTGCGCAGCATGTTATGTCTAGCCAAGCTGTTTAAACAAAGCAGTATATTACTTAAACAGAAATAGTCCAGTTAATAATAATAATAATAATAATAATAATAATAATAATAACAGTAATAATAATAATAACAATAATAATGAGACTTCGGATTTTAGGTAAAAACCTATTCTAATCCTTAAAAGATAAATTCATAAAAACTTGCAAGTACACGTTTCATATTAAACTATGCTTAAAATTGGTATTTTAATAGCACCTAGAAATGCCTATTTGACGACAAAGCCTATTTTGACCTATTAAATATGTTTCATCTTTAATAGGTCAAAACATGCATTCTTATTTCGAAAATTTGTATTTTAAATTCCAAATGTGTTCCTGGTTCTGTTGAAAATAAAGTACGGGATAAACTGGAGCAAGTTCTGAAGAGAAATGTAGGACTGAAGGACCTGCGTACTGCTTCAGCTATCCTAGCAGGGAAGAACACGGATTTACAATGTAACTAACATTCCTGCCCAACTAGTGTCAAAATTGAAATACGCTCCTGTTACTTCAGTGGATGTGGAGCATTCATTTTCAGCATATAAATTTGTGTTGAGTGACAGATGGCATTGCTTTTTAGTTGAAAATTTAGAAAAAATATTAGTAATTTATTGTGAAGCTAATTGAAGGGTACACGGGAAAAACGAACAATGTCACAATTCCTTTAAGGCTGATGTCGTTATCTAATTCACTGTATTACTATAAACTTTAGTGTTATTTTTACCAAATTTGGCGAAGGAGAATTAAATCCACGGGTACACTCATCATTTCCTTCATTTCAAGTAGAAACACCAATAAATTTTGCAGTAATATACTGAAATAGATCTTTATCTCACCTTTAATGGAAATGTGACATTGTTCGTTTTTCCCGTGTACCCTTCAATTATAGACATTAACGGACAAGGCTTGGTAAAAATTGATTATATATTTGACTTTATATCTAAAACTTATTTTTCACATTTAATTGTTTAGTTTATGTATAACAAGTTAGATATTTGTTGTTCTTACACTTTTAGTAGTAGTGTTAGTAACGGTGTATAAGCATTTAAAAGTATTAAATTCTATAAGTGAATTCCTAATGATTCGGAACATGTTTTTAAAGAAAACATTTTTTGTTAGAGCCTATTTTCAATTCTTTAGAGACTATTTCCTACAATTTTAAGCCTATTTTAGGTACCTAAAATTACATTTTAACAACCTAAAAATCCGTACCCTAATAATAATAATAATAATAATAATAATAATAATAATAATAATAATATTATTATTATTATTATTATTATTATTAATAACAATGTCTCAAAGTGAAAGAATTATGTCAGTGTATTCAAAGGAAAATATTAAAACTGATGATTCTAACTTGTTTAGGTTAGAACTATGGATTGCAGATTATTTTTATCGTGCTATATTATGGTGTTATAGGGACAACATTTAGATCTTGTTTTTCTAGCATGTTTTCGTTCGTTGGAAAAGCTATGTATTCCCAAAAATATTCAATTAAACCTCTTGATCTTGAATACAGCACTTAAGTACGAATAAATAAGTAACGACAAGGAGGATGGAAGATTAAAAGCCATATTTCAGTTACAGAGCTCAAGAAGGAAACATTATTTATAATACCCAACGTTAAATAAACAGACTACATACCTAATTTCTTTTAATTTACAGACATAAAAATTAGACGTACTTCTCCAATTACAAATAAGTGCCTACATAAAAGTAGAAAGTATTCAACAAGAAATGCCTCTAAGATCAGATAAATAAATGGCAAGTAATATCGCCTATGCAAGTTAAGACATGAATACATAAACAATGAAATATTCAGCTTCGATTTCATCAAGAAGGCGTCATATGGAAACAAAGTGATCGTGAAAAAGAAATGAAGTTTAGAAGAATGTTCATTTTATAAGTGAAAAAGTTACTAAACCTAACATTTTAAACCATTTCATAAGTGAGTAAGTTACTAAGCCTAACATTTTTAACCATGTTATAAGTGACAAAGTTACTAAGTCTAACATTTTAAACCATTTTATAAGTGAGAAAGTTACTAACCCGAACATTTTTAACCATTTTATAGGTAACAAAGTTACTAAGCCTATCATTTTTAACCATTTTTAGGTGACAAAGTTACTAAGTCTATCATTTTTAATCATTTTATAAGTGAGAAAGTTACTAACCCTAACATTTTTAACCATTTTATAGGTAACAAAGTTACTAAGCCTAACATTTTTAACCATTTTTAGGTGACAAAGTTACGAAGCCTAACATTTTTAACCATGTTATAAGTGACAAAGTTACTAAGTCTATCATTATTAACCATTTTATAAGTGAGAAAGTTACTAACCTTAACATTTTTAACCATTTTGTAGGTGACAAAGTTACTAAGCCTAGCATTTTAACCACACTTACGTAATTTCTAAGTCTGGGAAAGTGGAAAAATGTTAGCCTTCCGCACTTTACATATTATGTCGGTGACGTTATTTAAAACATCTAGGTTGTTGACATAGGCCTACTTTACATATGTCGGTGGCGCAGTGTACACCATCTCGGTTGAGAGAAAAGTTGAAAGTGGCGCTGATTATCACCTCCTAAAAATTTATAAGGAGAGGGAAGTTAAAATGGTTCTAAGTTATTAAATTAGGCCTACTCTTATTGTAAGTGGGCACCGACTGCTCATTTGTGAACACTACAGCATTTCCCGATGTCATCCTCCCTTTTCTCCCTGTTTGTTTTAGAATATGACATTAATTGATTTTTCCTTTTATGGTTTGTAGAATGACTTCTCGATTAATTTTGTCTGAGGCCCCCAATTAGATCCTCTCACATATTTTCTGTCTCTTTTTTTACTATTTTACCGTTCAGTAATTATTTTAACAATGTTTTAAATTGCTCTCGTATTCATTAACTCTATCAATAAATGTTGTACGAGTATTAGATTCTGAGCAAAAATAAATGCACATGACCTAAAGGATTGTTTATTCATCTTGATTACACAACTTTTATTCTTACACCACATAGAACAGACATACATACTAAACAAAGACAACAACAAACACGCAGACAACATCATATATTGGCACAGATACGTAGATGACATACTGATACTATACAAAGGAAACAAAAGACAGATCCAAAACCTACATCAACACATAAACAAAATACACCCAAAGCTACACTACACATTAGAAATTGAAAACAACAAATCCAAAAATTTTCTAGACATCACAATAACAAAGTAAACAAACACACACTCAAAGTATACAGAAAACCCACAACAACAACAAGACGCATACACAACACATCCAACCACCTCACACAACACAAAGAAGCTGCAATCCGAACAATGGTACACAGACTACTCAACATACCAATGAACCAACAAGATTACAACGAAGAGCTAAACACAATCAAATACATAGCACAAGAAAACGGATACAACCCTAACATAATAGACAACATAATACGTAAGATAAAACACAGTCACAAAAAACAGAAGAATACAACACAAACACAAGAACACAAAAAATACATCACACTAACATACGAAAACAAAAACACACACAAAATTGCAACCTCATTCAAGAAATTAAATTACAACATCGTATATAGAACAAATATCACTCTAAAAAAAACATCTCAACACACAAACAACACAAACAAACAAATACAACCACAAAGGCGTATACAAACTCAAATGTAACATCTGCAACAGCTTCTACATAGGACAGACAGGCAGATCGTTTCAAACACGTTACAAAGAACACATCACAAAATTACAAAACACATCCACATATGCAGAACACATCATAAATGCTAACCAGGCCCACACAGACATCAACACAGACATGGAAATATTACACATGCAACCAAAAAGCCACAAACTAAACACACTAGAACAATATGAAATATACAGACACACAAAAACACACCACAACGAAATTCTCAACACACAACTCAACTTCAAAACACACACACTCTTTGACTCTACACTCCCTCCCAGGAAACAGAACAAATGGCGCCAAGACCAACAACGACCAGGGACCTGTTTCACAATGTTTACAATCTTTGTAAATCGTAAACTTTGCTTGTAAATTGTAAATTTCTCTTCCACAATGTTGAACTTTACAAAGGAAATCAAATCTTTACAAATTAAATTTTGCTCACTTTACAAGTATTCTGTTTCACAATGAAGAGTAAATTTTCAAACGTGTAAATTTTACTTGTAAAGTTAGCACATTTTCTACAATACCTCTGAGATGTGTAAAGTTTGATATTGCAACAAATTATGAATAAAGACAATAAAGAAAAATTTATTAAATTAGTTTTTGAGTAACTGGATAATATTAAGAATTAAACTCAAGCAATTTTGGTGATATTAAGGAGTTCTAATGACTCAGACGAAGATATTGAATTTAGGCCTAATCAAACGAAGACGTATACTTAAAATTCTCCGGCCAAGAATTAATAACACGTTCGTATCATTGTATAAATTTAATGAAAGGTTTCGAATGAGTCCCGCGCTATACTTAAGAATACCGCGTGACTATTTATATACGAAGATTGTATTTAATAAATACTCGCACTTAATAAAGAAGTTCCCTGCACCAAAAATAAATAATTCAATAATTCAACAGCGAGACTACTTACGTGGTATTCTGAAGTCGTTTCGAGTCCCGTTTCACTGGAATCTCTCCTACAAGATATGGGACATCATATCCAACATCCAAACGAGAAAAGTGATACCCTAGCCCCTAACCTCAAAGCGAGAACTGTATTGTTTTGCATTGGATGCATAATAGCTGTCAGTTCCGTGGGTTAGCAGATAAGAACGGAATTTCTAAGATATCAGTGTGCAAAAGTGCCCACAGGGTAGCTGATGTTGCTAAAAGAGTTAAATTCGGGACAGGTTTTTGATTACCAAAATGTTATTTACTATAGCACAGAATTTTTATGCTGCTGATAGGATCGCTAATGTTTGTGAGGTTATGGATGCAACATTAATAAATACTGATAGATCAACACAAAAAATTAACCTGATTTTGTAGTTAGACATCGTAATTATTTTATCAATTGCGTATTTGTACGTGGACCAAATCTGTTATTTACTTATTTGACTGAATTTTGTGCTAGCTTTGGTCATTCAAGTAATAGACGTATTGGTATACTCGACCAATCACGTCACATGAAACTCCATTGTCGCCAATATATAAAAATCTAAATACTTTTAATTTTTTTGACAATACTTTAAATTTTCTGTTGGTGAAATATGAATCAGCAAGCTTAGAATAATCTATTTTAGTACAAAATATAAACATATGTATCGATAGTAGTAAAAATACAGCGACTTTATCTCTGCTCCTTAGCGATTTTTGTAAACTATCGTTGGCGATCGTGTGTAACCAATAATGCGTATTTGTAAATTTCTTTAGCTGATTTTGTAAAGTTCGTCAGACTTTACAAACTAATAAAATAGCATTGTGAAACACAATTTACAAGCATTTGTAATCTTTTACTTGTTATTTGTAAATTGTTAATTTGTAATTTGTAAGGATTGTGGAACGGGCCCCAGTTCTGAAGATGACCCATAAATAGATCGAAACATGTAAACGAGGTACGTTGAAATTTAACACAGGAAAGTCTTACCATACATATCCCGATTCTTCATTATCTACAGTGGATTATTTTAATTTCCGCATTATATGAAGACACACAACATTTCTCTAATACCCATTGGCTTATGCTCATTATTTATCATTATTTTGTATTGTTTGTTTATATATAATAAATTCAAACAGGATGTGGCATGTGCCATTTGCGCTGGAGGAGAAATGGTTGTATCGTCTCTATGAATTCCATTACAGTTCGGAGTGACATGTGAAATTGGCAAAATGTCAGACAGAAAAAGGGATAGAGAGCAAAAGAGAGAGGAATAAATGCAGGAGTGTATGTTGTGTATTTTTACCTCGTTATTGATGATATTGGTATCGATGCTGAGCGGAAACGGCCGACCGTATGGGGAAAACGATAACAATAATGATATATGCATGAGCCCTATCTCCAAAGAGTCAACTTCGGTCAAAGGGAACAGTAAATACTGTTATGAAAAATTTTTAACGGATAAGTTTATATGCGGCCAGCAGAAATGAAACACGTAGTTTGGGAGCAAGCAGATGTTTCATGGTTGGAGGAATGTCAGTCATGACGCACGGTTGCTAAACTGGAAAGGTCCATCCTAGAAAGAAGGGCTTATCTGGCGGTGCCACAGTAGTCCAAAGGCAAATAATGTAGCTGAACAATTTTATTACTGTAAAGTAAAGGATCTCAGATTCATATTCTCCTATTCTACAGGATGATTCACGAGGAAAGGTAAAAAATTTAGGATGTGAATTCTGAAGTCATTCTGAGTGAAAAAGTTCATATGAATATGGGTCCGTTTTCGAACGGTTACGGAGATATGGCTCTTTGATTTCATAAAAACTTCTGAGATTTCACTGTACTAACTCGCATTTAGAGACAGATAACGGACAAATTTAAAGTTTATATTCACGCATGCATACATACCTAATATTGTAGATGTCGGGAATCAATGTTTTCGCACATTTTCAAAGGTACCTCCTCCTGCTTCAATGCACTGTTGCGCTCGGGCGTGAATCGCGCCCATCGCTCAGGAGAGTTGCACGTGGCTGTCTTTATGCCGCATCCAAAATACGGTCGATTAGTATCACTCGTTTCCCAGTTTCTTTGCTATACTAAGTCTTTCATCCAACCCCATATACAGTAAGTACTCTTCGATATGGTATCCTTCAGTTCAGAAAGCGTCGTTCATATTCAGCGACGGCACGCAAGGAACTTCCATCACACAAACCATAAACATACACAATATCGGCGTATTCTGCAATCGAAAATTTATAAGGCATCTTGAAAAACACAACTTAACACTTTCCGATAACTGTACCTGTATAACTACTGTACAGTAGGTAGCTGACTGAACTGCTGTGAACTGATAAATGATAGAGTAGGCTATTTGTGTTATCTGCGGGTTCTGTGTCATTACATCAGACAAGGGCAGGCGAGTGGACATTTGTAATGCCCCACGACCCGGTTTCTTTCTCTTATCTATATCGCTCACAATGCAGATTCCAATGTTACGTCATTCATTGCGATCGGTGACCTTGTGTCAAGTTCTCAAGTCAGCAGCGTATGATAAGGTCTGATTCACATTGGGGCGAGACGTTTTACCAAAAAAATGTATCTAGCTCCGCCATCGTTCGAAAACGGACCTATGTTCACATGAACTTTTTCACTCAAAATGGCCTAAGATATCATATCCTAAATTTTTTACCTTTCCTCGTGAATCAACCTCTATATTCTTCCTGCCATCAAATGCTTTATCTTATTTATTGTTCCTCACTAGGGAACACATTTTTAGTTCTGTACTAGATCTATGTATGTTATTCAGATATTTCCACATTTCATGAACACAGGACCACCCCTATTTAAATTAAAACACCTAAATGAACCATAATCTTCTATAAATGCCTAAAACCTACGATTTGTTCGTGAAAAAACCATTTTAGTACTTTCAGTATATTTAAAATAAAAATAGTGGTATTAAAAATGCAAAAGTAATCAAAAAATTACAAAAATGTTATCTGAAATGTAAGAAACTTTTTCACAGACAGACATTGGTCTGACAACTTTTTTCATATACTAATCTTAGAAGGGGTAGGAAGATGATTTTATCAAACTTGCTAGAATAAAAAAGAGTAGTAGGTCGTTCATTTTATGCTAGAGCTTACTAATTAGTTTTCGCGTCAATGTATCCCTGTTATGCCAGATGAAAATGACCAATCGGCAATCAGTCTCTCTCACTGATATAATTAAAGTCTTCAGTTCAGTAGCACCAGTTCTTTGTACGTAAATTTCACCTGACATGGAATATTTTTGAAATTAAAATTATTCATTGTTAATTGTATATAAACTTCTAAAAGTCCTAAATCTCTCTTTTTTTTTAATACCTAGAAATCCGTTCTCTATACAGCACATGCTCCAATATTGGTTCTATAAACACAAAAGAATATTCAAGGGTTGCATCTCCGCTAACAAGCAAAGATCTAATATAGAAATGCTTTATAATTTTCATAGTAAATTCTGTGTGTGAGTGTGGAGCTTGGGTGTATTTTTATTTGAAGTAGAATACTATCCTGAAGGCACGGTCACCGTAAAAATCCAGTAAAAGTTTTATGTAGAATGTATAAGTATTTTTTCTCCATTTTCTCATTATTTTAATTTTTATGTTGGTTTTGATATTCGAGTCATACAAAATGTCTGAGTAAATATTAATTTCGTCTTTGTTATTTAAATTGTATATAAAACAAATAACAGTTCGAGAATATTATTATTACTACAGGGTGTTTCCGAATTGGTGTTAGAAACTTTCAGGGATGATGGCGAAGGGTACATGTATCAATTTGAGATAAGGAACCATGGTCCGGAAATGACTGAGTCGAAAGTTATAAGTAAAAATAGTTGTGTGGCAATGGAATTGTAATTTGGCACCACGTGCCATCCTTCCCTTAACTTTTGGAACGATCGTGAAAAAATGGTATAGGACGGATGTCTCCTACGTGGGTACTTGTACCGATACAATCTGTGAGCTTGTCTATTGTTCCCATTGGCTCATCCATATTCGAAAATCAGATCTGCTTATTCCGCTCTCGTGTACTCCTCCATTTCACTTGGACTGATCGACTGTACAAGTTTCATCACCGCACAGGTACAGGTAGTTCACTTATCACCATACCAATCTTACCTGGTGAGCCAGAGGTGAATGTATGTAGTAATGGAGATCGTGGAATTTGTTAGCAGTCATGGAAAGGACTTTATACGAATATGGTAAAGGTTTTGGAAAATGTTCGGCAAAATAATACCAAATGCAAATAATGAAATAACAAAATACAAGAGTGACCATAATAATGACTAGGGACCATATTTTGTCCCACGAGGCTGCAAGCTTAAGCATTACTGGAAATTTAGATGGACTACGAGCCTGTATATCAAAGCGAAGTACTTCACTGGCTGCTCACGCGATTCTCATTTGGTCAAGTTGCGCAGAATAAAACATGGGCCACTTTAACAAATACACTAATATTTACAATTTCAATTATTTACACAATGAACACTAGAATACGCTATTTGTTCTATTTACACTACTATAAAGAATGCAAGTCTACATTTATCACACATTTTTTAGGCTTACGCTTTTATGTACAGTGTCGTGTATTGTAATGCAAAATATCTTATTTAATAATCCTATAGCCTATTTTTTGTAAACAAGGTATTGTGTTTGATTATTGTAAGCCTATTCTTAATAATAGTGTAAATAGTAAAAATAGCGCATTCTATAGCACATAGTGCAAATCTGCTTTTCGTCTCTAGAATATGACCTTTCTTCAAATATTACTTTTGTAAAATATGATTTTTATTTTTAATATACTGTATCAATTTCCCTTCATTATGTGAATAATTCCTTTGGTCCAAATTATCTTATTTAACACTATATTATAATTGTTTAACTCTTAGAATTACATGTATCTATTTAAAGACATGTACAGTAATGGCAAAAAACCGGACCGACCCTTGTAGCTGATTTCAGAGCCTTGATCACTCTAGAGCACGATAGATGGTAACTAATACTTCCGTGGTTCGAATTCTGCCTGGGAAAAAATCTTTTTTTGTTCCTTATTCAAATTTATTCCTAATACTCTTCGATTGCAACTACTACTTAATTAACTTATTATTCCCAGAACATGGATTTTACCAGCAATCGAAAAGTATTGGGAATAAATTTGAATAAGGAACAAAAAAAGTTTGCTTTCCAGGCAGGATTTCGAACCACGAATGCCTTAGTTACCAATCTATCGTGCTCTGGAGTGAACAAGGCTCTGAAATCAGCTACAAGGGTCGGTCCGGTTTTTTTTTTGCCACTACTGTACATTTTGCTCTTACTATTATTACGATTGGTATAATAATAATAATAATAATAATAATAATAATAATAATAATAATATTATTATTATTATTATTATTATTATTATTGTTTTACGTTGTTTTCTGTGTTGCTATTTATAATATGTATGTATTTATGTATGTATATGTATTTTTATATCGAATGAGTGGAAGAGAAGGCCTAAAGCCTTAATTCTGCTAGTAAAATTAAATTAAAGAAAATAAATAAATAATTTAAAATACAAGAAAGGTTATCGCAGTAGGTCTATCATTCTTCATGAGTAGAATTCATTGAAAACAGTCTATGCGGTCTAGTTTTGAATCATGAATAGAATGTCAACTACATCACAAGTGTTCCGTAATTGTATCTGTGTCACGCGCAAAACATGACTCACGTGAATATAAACTACGAAAAAATAATCTTATCTCCGTACGCCCTGGGACAAAACAAGGTTCCTAATTATGACATTAGTAATAAGGACGTCGTTCACTGAAAGCACATTCATATAAGATAGAAGTTACTCAAGCATAGTCCAGTGGGATATATTTAAGGGTTTGAAACAATTTTGTACAGTTTTCAATCCGTCCTTATTTTTGAATGGAACGTTTTCTTTTATTGAGAGTATCAGAAACTCCATTCATTTTTAGATAAATTTGACACTTGATGCATTCAGTATGTCTATGATTGTGAAGGTATCAGGGTTTGTACAGTAGAACATTGAATTGAAATGAATGTGAAACGATTGACATGCATTGGTGTTGTGTATCTTTTACCTGAAGCAGAACAGGACAAGAAAAACTAATAGATTTGTTGCCTGGGTGAGGTTTTTTCGGGGTTTTTCCTTCGCTCCTACGGATGAATATCAGGTAACTTTATCAATCGATTGGAACCCCACTGCATGGATAAATATATGATAGAATGCGAAACTGCGGTCAGCACCATCTGGCGGCGGGGGGCTGAAATAAGATGATCAGCGCCCAACGTCGTAGATGGTGAGCATTAGAACTACGTGTTGGGTACATTACCCAGAGTGCTCTATTTATCCGTTCGAGATATTGCTCGAAGAGACAAGATGGCAGACAGAAACTTGGTAATAAGTGAACATAAAATGATACTACGTGTGTATAAGCAGTTATGTTAAACAGTGATGTTTATGGACGTTGTAAAAATAGTGTTGTCGAATGTATTGTAAAGTAATAGTAATATAATAAATTGAACTATCTAAGTAGTTCTTGCAGGCTTTTCAATTGCGCTGTACAATAAATACCCAAAGAATACAATCCCAATTATCTAACCTTTTGCTTTTTTTTTTTGTCTGTGTCTGTTTATACTTTAATTAGGTAGTGTAAAATAGATCGTATCTTTTATCTTCCTGTTGGCTCCGGTAAGAATTTTCAGTAGAAGCTGCTGTGAGGAATAAAAATGTAAATGTTTTATTTTAAATTGGGTTAGTTTTGAATATCTATGAGGGTGGGAGGGAATACTTTCTGCACAGTTTAACATTTTCGTCACTAGGTGCGCTGCTAAATGCATGGACTAATTAGTTACTCTTTTCGCGACTTGGTGCGCTGCTAGATGTAATAACGCCCCTCCTCCCAACAGGTGGCAGCAAGATCAATTTCTACAACAGCGCCTCTAGTATATGTTACGGGAAACTCAGTAAGTTTCGCATCCTATTATATATTTATTCATGCCCACTCATCTTCGCCACTTCTTTTCCTCCCTCATCATCCCGTTTCTGGTTTTTCAGATCACTCTACAGGCGGCCTCCCGAAGCTGCTGACTCTCTCGACCGGTCTCCGTTTAATGTAGTTAAGCGACGTTGGATGGCTTCTGCAATGACACCGGAGGCGGACCTACTCGAGGGGGGGGGAAGTTTCGCCTCGGACCGACAGGGGGCCTTAGGGGAATTCGCCGAAGCACGAATGGTATATGAATTCTGTCGGCTGTAGGGACCGGTTGTTAAGGGAGCCATGTGGTTAGGGCGGTGCGCGTAAGGGATCTGTGGCACGCAACTCATTTCATATCGAGGATTAGCGCAATAGATCTCAATAGGTCGCAGTGCTATGTCATCCGTGCCCCCCTCAGTTAAATTGCATTCCATATTTCATTTTTTCCTGAAAACTTGTTTTATGACATTATACAACATAGTTATTACAATTTAATCATAGGGATACACTTATCATACACCCTGTAGCTACTGATAACGTAAATGTAAGATATCAACGAAAGACAGAAATAAAACTCCACTAGATGAACACTTACCGCATGTTTATAGCATCGATCCCTTAGATTTAATACTTCATGTTGTGTTCGAAAATTAATTATCGTGCTCGCTAGTGGGCGAAAAGCTTAAGACAAGATTTCTGTTGACATTTCACTCAAGATCTGAGTAGATGCTTTGCCACATAACAAAGACCCGGGCAGGGGGAGATGAGTGCGGTGGGTTATCATGGAGACCAAAAGAAGGTAGGAAGATGCCAGAGTGGGTTGGTGTTACACAACGGCGGTTTCCAAGTTTGCTAGAAGTATCAACCGAAAATCCGGAGCTTTGATAAATGGATAGGAAGAGTGAACGCGACAGAATCCTGGTAAGGGAGACGGCTACAGGGAGGTTTATATCTGTACTTAACATCCAGTACGTAACAATAGAAATAAAAGACTTCTAACCGATTAATAAACCATATTAAACTGTACATATTATAAGAAGAATACTGTAGAACATAATCCTGAAAGTAAATTAGAATCATTTAGATATATCACCACCACAATTACCATCATCTTCATCATCATCATCATCATCATCATCATCATCATCAATATTTAGGATATTTGACAAGTGCCGTCCTTATTTATTTCTCAAAATAAATACAGGGACATCATTATATTTTTACTAACATTTCTAATATTAACCTGGCTATACCTTTCAATCAACAATTAAGAACCGGAAACACCATTTGCTACTCCCTTCCACGACTGGAGTTGGATGATACTGGCGTAAAACATGAACAAATCACTTTACTAGGTATAGGAGGGAAGGAAAGTAGTTCATCCATATCGCGATTTTGAGTTTGATAACTTTCATTAGGTTTCTGTTTAATCAAAATACAATACAGTATTAACAATGAATGTTTTTACTCACGAACTGAGCTGTCCATGCGGACGTATTCATTATGCAGTGTATATTATATTGTCTACAGCACATTAGCGTACAATATAGAGAATGAAGTTAAATTGAAAAATAATCATAATATGGATATTTAAACACATTTTTGAAAATGGTGGCCGTTCGTTTCGATACAGGCTTCAGTTCTTTTGTGCATATTATCGCACTATTGACTATTGTATCTAATTCCAATTACCAGTTTCGTCCTTCGTACTAGTAACTCATGTTGAAATAATTCTGTGCCTACTCTATAAATGAGTACCTTACGTATTGTAAATTCAATCTTCACTTCCGCCCGATCAGAAAAGATAAAATTAGTCAGACATGCTATCTACTGTCCGTCCAACCTGTTATGTCGCAGGGTCGTAGAAAGGGGGGAAATCACGTGACAGTTAATTACTTAACGAGGCCCTTTTATTTAAATTATTTTAAACAGTTGTATAATATTACGTAGACGTCCAATTCCTAACAGAAATTAATGTTCTCAGAAAAAAGCTAAGACAGCCCAGCCACTAGTCATTAGACAGGCGAATAGAAGCTGGTGGGGGAACCCGGGATGCGACTTAGGCAAATGGACGACAATACCTGTGAGAAAATGATTCACTATTGGAAGCTCTTTCGTCACTGGCAAAGGCGAACATATTTTTGGAACGTACTGTTTATTATAACCGTAAGGCCACTATGACTGGATCTGTGTGGAGGACGGTTGGACTTCATTAGTAAAAGGGTTGGGATTGAAGTACATTCAAAAACTCAGGTACAATAAAAATTGAAGTAAAAATAAAATGATGTCCTAGTAGTTTCATTAAATGTAATAACTTCACCATTACATATTAATACATTACACTGCTCTGCAGCAAAAATGATGTTTTCGAATGAATGTGTGTTCCTAAACGGATTTTTCGCACTGAGTTCAACGGTGCAATCCATTTTCTTCTATCACGTCAGGTTTTCGAGAAAATCAAGAATTTGTATTTTGTAAAAGTCCCGTTTGTATACTACAGGAGGGCATGGAGAGTATCTAGCGTTAAAATGTGATTACATCTTTGTATGTGTTCTGGCAACAGTAATTCTTAATTGTTTATTCTAGACTATTACTTTGAAAGAATTATATGAAATTTTGCAGTTTCTATGAACTACAATTATAACTTCTCATAGGAATTAAAAAAAGAAAAACTTCTACTGTAGATGTTTCAAAGATTGTACCGTAGTTCATATTGTTCATTTGGCATTCAGGAATAAATGTGAAAAAGAATGGCTCAGTAACATTCATATTTGTGGACATTATCATAAAAACGGCACATCGGTGCACAAAACGACAACTTTTTATTATGACTATTACACCTTTACTAAGTAATACTACTTTTGGCAAATAAAACGGTACGAAAGGACGTCTTTCAACCAATCATGTCTGCTTATCGCACAATTTTATAGCGTCCCTAGCATTTGTTTAATTTTATTGCGTCCCTAGCATTTGTTTATTTTTATCACTACTCTAGCATTGGTTTCTTTGTTTGCCAACATTTCAAACTGCATTGGTCTGGACGTCAAAAAACAGAAAATTACAAACCACTCCAGTCGATGCACAGCACTTTCAAATATGACTCGCATTGGCATTCAAGAACAATAATTAGTAATGATCACTGGTCATATCTATGCATCTTCTCTGAAATCCTATTTACAAATAAATAAAGAGCACCACTCGGAAATCCTGAATAAGTTGAGGAATACACCATGTACATCAACGAGTTCCACATTTTTTTAAGCATACGTCCAATATAACATCAACTGAACCACCAACCATTAAAACATTCAAATTTGAAAATTGTACTTTCAATAATTGTTCCTTTTAAAATTATTCACGTTTATTTTTTATTTCATCATCCTTAATTATAACTTTTCTTATTTCATCATTCCTAATTATAACTTTTCAAACACCTATTTATTATATTTAGGTTATGTTACAGCTTCTGCTGTGTGATATTATGGATAGTCACGTATCAGAGATTGTTTAATGCTAAGATTTATTTAAAATCATCTGTAAAATGACGTTGATTATTGAGATCCGGATGATTGAAGTGGAATGCAAATGTTTTAATAAAAATGAAACTGAATCAACAAAGCCTTCTTGACTAGTAACCGTCCACAGAGTTCAATGAAGATTCCACAGTTGGCACAACTGATAACAAGGAAACAGTTAATCATACCACACTACTGCCATCTAGCGTAATATTTGTAATGTTGAGATGGTACAATAATACATTTGAAGACAGTTGTATTTTCATAAGTCAATGAATATTTTATTGTATTGGAGTACTTCGTTACTTCTGATGTTTATATACTTTCTTCTAATCGTGTAATAGTCAATTAAATCCCACTCGAGATTTGATTTTCTCTAAATAAAGCAAAACCTCTAGTGAGGTTAATTACTGTTAATAATAATTACTTATAATGGTAAATCTTTTAGTAGGCCTAAATCTAAAAGTAGTCTGTAATAGCAGGAGCAGTGAATAATGAGCAGGTCAAATTCCAAGGTGAAAGAGTCATTAGTTGCAGAGAAAAAAAAATTGAATTTCCCTAATTTTTTAGTGCTCAAACATGTACTATATCTCCCCTTCTTCTTCTTCTTCTTCTTCTTCTTCTTCTTATTATTATTATTATTATTATTATTATTATTATTATTATTATTATTACTATTACTATTACTATTATTATTATTATTATTATTATTATTATTATTATTATTATTATTCATTTAGGCCTATCTTCAAGGATTAGGCCCAGTCACAAATTTTTCCCTAATTCTTAAGTGAATTAAATTAATTCTGAAAATAGATGAAATCTCATTCAATATTCAATGAGGTCCATTATAACCGTTATCATCATCATTATCATCATTTATTTGCAAGGTTTTGGTTATGTTTGAGTGGTTGCGTCCCTACTCTTGTGATAGTTGAATTAAAAGCGGAAATTAAATGAAATTTATACTTCTTGCTTTTCTTCTTCATCATCAAGAATTAGGTTACTGGGTCAGTCTGATTTCTCATTTGTATGAAAATTTAAACGGACACTGGACAATCGCAAACAGTAGAACATATTGTTTTAATGGTCAGTTTTCTTAAGACCACTGTCCAAATTAATATGGCAGCAGCAGTAGTAGTAGTATTAGTAATAGTAGTTCATTGAATGACGCTCTCTACTAAAGAGATATTCAGCATCGAAGTTAAACATGGACGAGAAATGGTAGACGACGTTTTCCTAGAATCCTCTATCAGCGATAGGTTCTTTTACGTACCGGTAGCGTAAGTCCACGATGTGGACCTTTACTTTTCCTTGAGGAAGTATGCTAAGTAATTTTATAGCGCTTTAATTTGAATCGCTTTCGGCCCGGTTTGAACACGGATTACAAGGACCAAGACCACGAAAAGACTATTAGAAAGACAACAAGGACAACGATAAGAACCACGACAAAGATATCAACGACCTTCATAAGGACCACTAAAAGGACAAAGATATGAACGACAAGGACCACAGTAAGGATCAAGACATGAACCACGGTAAGGAAAACTATAAGGATCACAACATGGACCACGACAAGAAGCACGATAAGGCGTACGACAGAGACCACGGTAAGGGTCACAAAAAGTACCTCAATATGGATCATGATAAGGATCACTTCAAGGACCACTATAAGTTTCACAAGGACAACGATAACGACCACAACATGGACCACGATAAGGATCACAAGGACCAGGATAAGGATCACGGCGTGAACCGCGTCACGCACCAAGAAAGGATCACGATAAAGACCCCGACATGAGTCACGATAAGTCACAGGCATGGACCACGATTAACACCACGACAAAGATCACGACAAGGACGACGACATGGACAACGACAAACGAAACAAGGATCACGGTAGAAACCATAACATGGACCACGATAAGGACGTCGAAATTTACCAAGATAAGAACCATGACAAAGATAAGAAATACCACTATTAAGACCATGACAAGGACAAGTGGAGTCCACACCTGTGGAGTAACGGTTAGCGCGTCTATCCGCGAAACTAGGTAGCCCGGGTTCGATTCCCGGTCGGGGCAAGTTACCTGGTTGAGGTTTTTTCCGGGATTTTCCCTCAACCCAATATGAGCAAGTGCTGGTAACTTTCGGTGTTGGACCCCGGACTCATTTCACCGGCATTATCACCTTCATCTCATTCAGACGCTAAATAACCTAAGCTGTTGATAAAGCGTCGTAAAATAACCTACTAAAAACAACAATTGGAACGCTGAAGATCATTACAATGGCAACAAGCATTATGATAAGGACTATGAAGAATACACAAGGGCCGATCTAACGACTGCGATAAAGAGAAGGACCACTATAAGGATCACGACATGGACCATGATAAGCACTACGACAACGATCACGATAAAGACCATGACATGAAGAATAATAATAAGTGCCACGATAAGGATCACGTCAAGTACCACGAAAGGACTGTGATAACCAAGAAAGAACCATTAAAGGACCACGAAAGAATATAAGAAACGCGACATGCACAAAGACAAGGGCCACGAAAATAATTACGAAATATACCACGATAAGGGTCACGAACTGACTGGTACTCGAACCTGGACAGCCTGCGTTCCAGATTGGAGATCTGGCCACTTGGCCACCGTACAGCTGAGGAGAGTTTGAAACAAAAGGACCTTTGTTCAATGCGATTCGTAAGTATCGCACATCTGCTTTAGAAAACGCGGTGGAAGACGTCAGGACCCGTCTGTAGAAGTCTCTTCAAAAGTCATTACTTACGTCGCTTGTCACAGGAGGCGACGTATTTCCATTCCACATTTCAAAGAGCGGTAAAAGTAGTGGAACTGCGGCCATATTGGATTACCTATTGTTGTTCACGAATAGAAGAAGCCGGATGAAACGAAACGAAAAAGTTATTGCTCGTGATTCTTTGTTTTAAATGTGCGGATTCCTGACATTATAAGCATCATTTGGCTCATGGACGAATAGACCTACTGCTTCCACCTGTCTAGGTATCTCAATTCCCCAAACACATTCTTTTCTGCCTTATAAAACCCAAGCGGCATTCATGAAATCCCCCTGTATTCGCATAAGATTAGAGTTTGAGGTGAGTTTCGACGGGTTGAATAGTGGATTAATTTATTTCTTGGGATACGGTGAACACAGATCAGTACAAACGCATTTCTTAGGAACTATTGAGCGGGTGGACAATATTGAACTGATTCAAGGCCCAGATCACATATAGATTGCTCATTCCTATGTTAAAGTCGGTTTCACTTTGAAGAGAACAATCGCCGGGATCGCCATCCGTCCGCCGTAAACGAACACGAGATGACAGTACAGTCGCTAATGCAATTCAAATGGGAGTTATGTCGTGACTCCTTACGTAACAACTAGATGGCAGCATAGTAAACCTGACAAAAGTTGTTACCGTCAAAGCCTATAACGCAGAGCAATCTAGGTATATATGATCTAGGCTCAAGGCTATATTCAGCCGCTATATTGAGTGCTACACTTCCATCCACGCAGCCAGGGTTCAATCCTCGGACAGGTCGTGATGGAATCTGAAGTGGACAAAACAGATGTTACTGAGTGTTTTCTCGGGATACTCCCGTTTCCCTCTATCATTCCACCAACACTCCCCACCTCTCTCTCATTTCATTTATCATCTGCAAT